>NC_041388.1:2844684-2858639 GCF_002162155.2 Triticum dicoccoides | reverse complement strand
AGGGAGGAGCAGGAGATGGGAGGAGTAGAAGATGGGCGGAGGAGGAGGAAGGAGGATGGGGCCGCCAGAGAGGGAGGAGGAGGAGGAGGGAGGAGGATGGGGCCGCCGGAGGGAGGAGGAGGGCGGAGAGGGAGGGAGCGAGTTACTTAGGGGGCGCTGGTGGGCGACGACGGCGACGGCACACAACGGTTTGCGCGAGTGAGAATGCCAATGGAGAGGCAGGGACGCGCACGGGTGGATAAGGTACACGTAGTAGTAGCGCTAGAAGGAAAACATCGCTAGTGCTAAGGTACATAGCAGTAGCGCTTTTATGAAGAAAGTGCTATTGCTAAGATAGTAGCGCCTTTTAGTGGAAAGCGCTACTGCTAAGGTAATTAGCAGTAGCGCTTTTTAGGAATAAGCGCTACTAGTATACCTAGCCTGCCTGCAACGGTCTGGCAATTATACTAGTAGCATGTTTTGCATCCACAGCGCTACTGCTAATTGATTAGTAGAAGTGCCTATTGTTAAAAAGCGCTACTGCTATTTATCAGCAGCGCTTGCTTCTAAAAAGCGCTACTAGTGAGCTCCAGTGTATAAGCATTTCCCTAGTAGTGCTACGTGAATATGACCGGAGGAGTAAACCGTGGAGAGAGATGCCGCACATGGCTTGGAACAATTGGTGTGTCTCCAAGGGGTGCCCTGCCCACGTATATAAAGGAGGGAGAGGAGGAGGTCCGCCACCAGGGGCGCGCCATAGGGGGGGGGACCGACTAGGACTCCCAATCCTAGTCACCCCCCCTTTCCTTTTTATCGGAGGGGAAATAGGAAGAAGAGGGAGAGGGGGAGGGAAAGAGGAAAGAGGGCCGCGCCCCCTCCCCCTTGACCAATTCAGGCTCCCTTGGGGGGCACGCACCACCATGCGGGCTTCCCCCTCTTTCTCCCCTATGGCCTTCATAGGCCCATTACTTCCCCGGGGGGTTCCGGTAACCCCTCGGTACTCCGATAAATATCCGAAATGTCCCGAAACCATTCCGGTGTTGGAATACTATCGTCCAATATATCAATCTTTACCTCTCGACCATTTCGAGACTCCTCTTCATGTCAGTGATCTCATCAGGGACTCCAATCAATCTTCGGTCACCAAAACACATAACTCATTTGTTTCCAATATACTATCGTCCAATTGTTTTTGTTTTCCCCTTGTTTTTTTAGTATTGCAGAAAAGGAATACCAAACGGAGTCCAATTGACGTGCCAATTTTTGATGATTTTTTATGGACCAAAAGAAGCCCCCGGAGTAAAAGAGTTAGGCCAGAAGAGTCACGATCCATCCGCGAGGGTGGGGGGCGCCCCCCACCCCCTGGGCGTGGGCCCCTATCTCGTGGACGACTTGGAGACCCCCCTAACGTGAAACCAACGCCAAAAATTCCTATAAATACAAAAACCCCCAGAAAATAACCTAGATCGGAAGTTCCGCCGCCGCAAGCCTCTGTAGCCACGAGAAATCAATCTAGGCCCTCTATGGCACCCTGCCGGAGGGGGCCATCATCACTGGAGGGCATGGAGGAGGATCCTGGAGGGGCCATCATCACCATGAATGCCAAGGACCAGGGGAGGAACCTCTCCCCATCTAGGGGGAGGCCATGGAGGAGGAAGCACAAGGGGGAGAACCTCTCCTCCTCTCTCTCGGTGGCGTCGGAGTGCCATCGGGAGGGGAATCATCGCCGCGGTGATCGTCTTCATCAACATCACCATCCTCATATCTTTTACGCGGTCCAATCTCCCACACCCCGCTGTAATCCCTACTTGAACATAGTGCTTTATGCCACATATTATGATCCAATGATGTGTTGCCATCCTATGATGTTTTGAGTAGATATCCTTTGTCTTTGGGTTGATTGATGATCTAGATTGGTATGAGTTGTATGTTTTATTTTGGTGCTGTCCTAATGTGCCCTCCGTGTCGCGCAAGCGTGAGGGATTCCCGCTGTAGGGTGTTGCAATACGTTCATGATTCGCTTATAGTGGGTTGCTTGAGTAACAGAAGCATAAACCCGAGTAAGGGGGTTGTTGCGTATGGGATAAAGGGGACTTGATGCTTTAATGCTATGGTTGGGTTTTACCTTAATGATCTTTAGTAGTTGCGGATGCTTTCTAGAGTTCGAATCATAAGTGCATATGATCCAAGAAGATAAAGTATGTTAGCTTATGCCTCTCCCTCTTATATGAACTTGCAATGACGACTATCGGTCTTGTTAATAATTGTCTAGGACAATTCCGCACACCGATCCATCATTATTCCACATTTGCAACTTATAATATTTAGTAATATATTCTAACTTTATGATAACAGCACCAACTTTCATATTTTAGCTCTCCGATACCATGCAAAGTTATCTTCTTCATACCCACAACATAGTTTTATTTCTCGTTTCTAGTTGGAAGCAAACGTTCGGTGTACGTAGAGTCGTATCTGTGGCAGATAGGGCTTGAGAGAATATTGATCTTACCTTGAGGTCCTTGTGGGTTCGACACTCCATACTTATCACTTCCACCATTGGGAATTTCTATGGTGATTCCCTACACTTGGGGATTATCAATAGTCAAGTGATTCCGAAAGCCCATCAGCATGGAGTTTTTTCATGCGCTTTATACCAATATGACCTAAATGGTAGTGCCACAAGTAAGTTGCACTATCATTTTTAACTTTGCATCTTTTGTCTTCAATATTATGAATATGTGTATCACTACGATCGAGATTCAACAAAAATAGACCATTCATCAAGGGTGCATGACCATAAAAGATATTACTCATATAAATTGAACAACCATTATTCTCTGATTTAAATGAATAACCGTCTCGCATCAAACAAGATCCGGATATAATGTTCATGCTCAATGCTGGCACCAAATAAAAATTATTCAGGTCTAAAACTAATCCCGAAGGTAGATGCAGAGGTAGCGTGCCGACGGCGATCACATCGACCTTGGAACCATTTCCGACGCGCATCATCACCTCATCCTTAGCCAATCTTCGTTTAATCCGTGGCCCCTGTTTCGACTTTCAAATATAAGCAACAGAACCAGTATCAAATACCCAGGCACTACTACGAGCATTAGTAAGGTACACATCAATAACTTGTATATCAAATATACCTTTCACTTTGCCATCCTTCTTATCCGCCAAATACTTGGGGCTGTTCCACTTCTAGTGACTAGTCTCTTTGCAGTAGAAGCACTCAGATTCAGGCTTAGGTCTAGAATTAGGCTTCTTCCCTTGACCAGCAACTTGCTTGCTATTCTTCTTGAAGTTCCCCTTCTTCCCTTTGCCCTTTTTCTCGAAACTAGTGGTCTTGTTAACCATCAACACTTGATGCTCCTTCTTCATTTCTACCTCCGCAGCCTTTAGCATTGCAAAGAGCTTGGGAATTGTCTTGTTCATCCCTTGCATATTATAGTTCATCATGAAGCCTTTATAGCCCGGTGGCAGTGATTGAAGAACTTTGTCAATGACACTATCATGAGGAAGATTAACTCCCCGCTGAGTCAAGTGGTTATGGTACCCAGACATTCTGAGTATGTGTTTACTGATAGAACTATTCTCCTCCATCTTGCAGCTATAGAACTTGTTGGAGACTTCATATCTCTCAACTCGGGCATTTGCTTGAAATATTAACTTCAACTCTTGGAACATCTCATATGCTCCATGATGTTCAAAACATCTTTGAAGTCCCGATTCTAAGCCGTAAAGCATGGCACACTGAACTATCGACTAGTCATCAGCTTTAGTTTGCCAGACGTTCATAACTTCCGGAGTTGCTCCCACAATAGGCCTTGCACCTAGCGGTGCTTCCAGCACGTAATTCTTATGTGCAGCAATGAGGATAATCCTCAAGTTACGGACCCAGTTCGTGTAGTTGCTACCATCATCTTTCAACTTAGCTTTCTCTAGGAACGCATTAAAATTCAAGGGAACGGTAGCACGGGCCATTGATCTACAACAACATAGATATGCAAAAAGTATCAGGACTAAGTTCATGATAAATTTAAGTTCAATAAATCATATTAATAAAGAACTCCCACGTAGATAGACATCCCTCTTGTCGGGGGTTGGGTGCAACATATGCCAATGGATGGCTTATCATGGTGCGAGCGAGTAGAACGTTGCCGGTGCCCGGAAGCGGGATGAGGTGTAGACACGAATGCCGGCGTACTTTACCCAGGTTCAGGGCTCTCCTAGGAGATAACACCCCTAGTCCAGCTCCGCTGGGTCTCCGCATGATCACTAAGTCAAAGTGAGTACAAGGGCGCTCCTCGAGCTGTATGCTGGAGGTAGGAGAAGGCGGGGCTAGCTCTCTCCTCCCTCTATGATCTAGTCTAGTTCTAATGGGTGGAACCCTTTGCATGGGTGCCCTGGGGGGTTTATATAGGCCTACCCCCAGGGGTACAATGGTAAACTGACTGGGCGCAGGGCCCAGCCGTTAGTCTCTTCGCCTGCCGGCCTCTCTGCCGACTGGTCTGGTACGGAGCCGACAGGCCGTAGCCGCCGCTTGCGGGTCTTGCCGACTGCTGATTACTGTAGTTGTGCTTCTAATGACGCAGGCTTGGTCATGGGGTCGTGGCTACAGCCCCGCCGCCTGGCGGGCGATTACTGTAGCCACTCCCTGTCTCGTCTGGTTAATGGCGCGTGGGACCCATGGGAGGGGCAGGCCGACTCCCGGGGGCCGGCTCCCTTCGGGTCCGACTGGTGGTGCTCTTGCCGTCTTCTAGACTCTCGCTGACCGGTAAGGCCCGTCATCCGTGGACTGTACTGACAGGCCGTCATGGGTGCAGGACTCCGCCCACTGTTGCTGACGTCAGGGATGGCATGGCAACAGTGCCGCGCCAGACAGAGATCTCCGTTGGTACAGTGCACTATGGCCTAGCTCCCCGTCCCATCTCCCTTGACGAGGGCATGGGCTTTGTTGGTGCCGTGGGCCGACTCCCCATGGCCGGCTTCTCTGGAAGCCGCCAGGCGGGGGTCGGCTCGTCTTGATCTCGCCGCCAGGACTCGGCCGCATGCAGGTAGTCGGCTGTTCCTTCAGCTGGCCTCCAGAAGGCGGCTCTTCATCCTGGCGTCTTGAGGGGCGCAGTCAGCCCCGATGTCTTGAAAGGTTCGGGGCCTCGGGTTAGCCTACCTGTGGCCCATTACTCCGACAGTAGTCCCGAAAGCTGATGAGGCACCGCAGATGATCAGCTGAGGAGCCTCAGCAGTTTCTTTCTCTGAGTGCTTGAGGTGAAACCACGTTCGACTTCTGCCGGGCCGACTGGTAGGAGTCGGACTCGCCCAATTTTACTTGTCCAGAACTTTCCAATGCCCCGGCGGGATCCCAGTGGCGTACCAATTAAGCTTCCAGGCCGCCGCCCATTTCGGGCCCGTCACGTGGCAACAAGCGGCCGGGCCAGTCTGCCCACCCACATGCGCGACGGGACATGCCTATAGGCAGGTCCCGCCACTACCGCGCCTCGGCGCGTGAGCGGATCCGCTACGGCCGGGGTGGACGGTTGAGGTTCCCGCAGAGTTATTGCGCGTAGTAACTTTGCACGATAAACGTGGGGGGCTTGGGGTAGTGGGCGCAGTAGATCCCACAACCGCCCCCACGGCTTCGCAGCCCATGAGTCTATAAGTAGGGGGAGGAGGGGGAGCGGCAGAGCATGCGCGCCTCGCCTCCTCATTGCTTCTTCTTCTTTTCCCTCTCGCCGCTGCGCCTCAAGCTACGTCGAGCACTGCGGTGGTCCGTTCACAATGAGCTCTTCCTCCGCCTCCACGCCCCCTGCAGTGCACTCCGAAACCTGGGATGGATCGGAGGTCCACGACAATCATGTCGATTTCATCCGCAAGAAGCGTCGGCTGCCCGTCGAGAACCTCGTGCGGGTCTGTCTCGCGCCGAGGGGGAAATCTCGCCGGTGCCGCAGGAGGACGAGCGGGTCGTCTTCCGCTCGTACTGCCTACACGGCCTTGGCCTACCGGCGAGCAGCTTCTTCTGTTCTTTTCTTGAATTCTACGGTCTCCAGCCGCACCACCTCACCCCAACACGGTGGTGCTGCTGTCCGCCTTTGTTGCCTTATGCGAATGCTTCCTCGGCGTTCTCCCCACCATCGACCTCTGGGGGGAGTTCTTCTACTCCAAGCTCGGCACCCATGCCGCGGGTGTGCTGGCTCAGTGCGGCGCGTTCATCGCCGTGCGGAGGTCGGGGCCGACAACCCGTTTCCCTCCATCAAGATGATAAAGTCAATGAAGATGTTTCAGCGGTCGTACTTCTATGTGAAGAGCGTCTCCGCGGAGGGCGACTGGGTCAATCTGCCGGCCTACGTAGCCGGCTCGCCGGCTGGGAGGCAGCCCAACTGGTCGTATCGGGCCAGGACGCTGACGCCCGCAGGAGCCGACAGCGTCGCGCGACTTCGAGTGCTGACGCCGTCGGAGGGCCCGACCGGGCTAGATTTGCTGGCCGCTTTCGTGGCGCGCTGAGTGCTCCCACTCCAAGGTCGCCCCCACATGATTTGCCAGATGAGCGGGCATCAGGACCCGAGTCGGATGTGCATCAAGGAAATGCCTCACGAGGAGGTAGCCTATATGGTGAATTATCTTACGAACTGCAACCTCAAAGAAGAGTGGCAGTTCGGCAAGGAGCCGTATTCACGTGCCACCCCTCCGCCTCTGGAGACTCGTTTCTTTTTCTCTTTTTCTTTGACTCTCCTGACTTCTTCGTTGCCGAGTCCATCTTGCACGATCTAACGAGTCGGCTTTGATCAGAACCCCCTCCTCCAGCCAGCAGTCGGCACCATGGGGCCAGACCGCGAATTCCTCGCCGACCGGGCGGAGAGCGATGTTGACGACCCCGACTTGGGGGCGGCGACCCTGGAGGATGACGCCGAGGGAGGAGGCGGCAAAGTGGGTGGCCTGACGATGACGAGGACTGGCCTGACGATGACGAGGAGGTCGCCCCGCGCCACCAGCCAGGGGCCGGCCAGCCGGGCGCGAGCTCGTCTGCCGTGCCGGACGCCCAAGGCGGTGCTAAGAAGCGCAGGGCCGGGCCGATCCTGTTCGGCAGCCGACTGAAGAAGCCCAAGGGCTCGGCCGTGGCGACCAAGCGGGACGAAGCGGCCGCAAAGGCCAACCGCTTCCGCAAGGAGGTGAAGACGCCGCAGCTGGTCTCTGCGTAAGTGCTACCTTCCTTTGCGCCTTCACTTTTTCTTCATTGACTCCGTCTGAAATTCCTTTGCTTTATATTCTTGACTTTGGGGCCCCGCTCTCTCTTGAGAAGTCGGCCGCCGGCTCCGTCATGAAGTCGGCGGAGACATCCTCGACCACCCGGCGGATTGATCCGGTCGCCGACCTCCGGGAGGTGATGGAGCGGAACACGCGGGAGGCGCGCGAGGAGCGGGAAGCCGCCCACATGAAGAAGGCGGAAGCTGACAAGGCGGAGGCCGCTGCCCTGAGGAAGCTGGCGGAAGCCGAGGCCGCCGATGCGGAGAAGAAGCGTGCTGAAGAACCCACACACCGCCAGTCGGCGGTGTCCGTCGTCCCTCTGAACTCTGCGCCGCCGCCACCGGAGTTCATGGCGCAAACTGGGGAAGTCGGAGACGAGAACCCGATCATGAAGATGGACGGCAACGACCTTGCCACGCCGGACGTAATCGTGCCGCCACCGCCGCCGTCCGGGAGCGCGTCAGGCGGGCAGCCGGCGGACCCGCCGGTGCCGCCAACTAAAAACGTGCTGGCGACAGGCCTGGCTCTGGAGGTCGGCACACCGACGCACCGCCGTCTCGTGAAGGCGGCCTCGGCACCGCGCCCTCTGGAGACCGGCGCCGCGAGCTCCACGATCCAGGACACCGAGGCGACGAGCGCCGCACCCACTGGGTGGTTGCGGGGAGGCGGGACGGGCCCGTTGAACCAGGCGCTTTTGGACGTCCAACTAAGATCCGAGCGGAGGGCGATGCCATCAAGGAATGCACCAAGGCGTATCTGGCATCGCGAGCAGCCATCCGGGTACGCGTACTCCTTCTTTGTTTTTCTTTCTTGTTCTTATTTGTGGGGTGCGCCAGCACACCCACTGGGTGTAGTCCCCGAGTTTGGGTCGGCTGCTGAGCAGACAGCTCGAAACTCTAATCGGCGAGTTCCAAGTACCAACACTTGTCTGAAATTTTGTCACAGGATTACCACAATCTTCGCGTGACCACCTTCAACGCCAACGTCGAGGATTTGGCCAAGCGGACCACCGACTTGTCGGAAAGCCAGGGTGAGTCCTCTTCCTTCTCTACGGGGGCGCGCTGGCGCACCCGCGGGCTGTAGTCCCCGAGATTCGGGCCGACTCCCGAGCAGTCTAGCCGGATCTCCCCGGCGGCCTCTCTTCCTTGTTAACGGCTGACGCCTTTTTCTTCTTCTTCTTCTGCAGAGGCCAACGCCACCTGCAGCAACAGCTAGGCGAGGCCAACACCGCACTGCGTGCCAAGGAGGAGGAGTGCAACAAGCTGGCCGCGGAGTGCGATCTGTTGGCCACGCAACTGGCGGAGCAGAAGGAGCTGCTCAAAAAGACTAAGAGAGGCGGAGGATAAGGAGACCGCCCTCCTTGCCGAATTCGCGACAGAGCGCTCCTCCTGGACTGACAAGGAGGTGATGCTGGTCTCCGGCTTCCATGAGATCGAAGATCTCGTCGACGGTGAGCTTCCCCTCATTTTCCTTTTTAAGCTCCCGACTGCTAGTCGAGTCGACCTCTAGTCTTTAATCTTGTTCTTCATTCTTCTGTCTTGGCAGACTTCTTCCCTGGCCACTCGATCGCTGCCAACCAAGCCATCGAAGCGGATTGCAAAGGGCGGAGGGCGGACGGCGCACAGATCGCCGCCGACGCCCCCCGAACTCTTGGCGGGCAGATCCTGAGCATCGAGGCCCGCCATCGGCTGGCTGACCGGATGCTGCGTCGGCTTCAACGTGTTGGTGCCTAGGCGATTGCCGCCCTGTGGCCGGATATGCAGGCACCGCGCACCCCAGTCGGACTGCCGACTGGCTGGAGGTAGCGGCAGGCCGCCTTGAGGCCTGGAAGGGCTCTTCGGCCCGAGCTGGAGCGCGCCGGGCCTTAGAGTTCATCAAGGCGTGGTATCCTGGGCTGAGTCTAGCCCAGGTAGTCACGTTCCGCTAGAAGCTCAGGCGGAGTTGGCGGTCGTGGAAGAAGATCTCGTCAAGCGCGCAACATTGATTGCCGAATACACCGACACTAGCGTCTTCGTCCTAGAGCAGGCTCAGAACGGCGAGGAGGTGCCGCCGGAGTGGTTTGGGCTGAACCCGGATGACGGCGCCAAATCGATGGAGGTGTTTGACTCCAGTGGCGAGGAAGAAGGCGAGGCAGAGGAAGGAGGCGAGGAGGAGGCGCTAGAGGTCGGAGCAGATGGCCAGCCCCAGCTCGACCGCGCCTCTAGCAATGAGCCGTGCCCAGCCGAGCCAGCTGCTGCCAGAGGCGACCTAGGGGAGACCAACCAGCCGGCTGCTCCGGCAACTGGCACCGCCGACCCCTCCGGTCCTCCGAATCCGTCTGTAGTTTCCTAGGCTGCCACTTCATCTTCGCTTTTATCTGCTTAATAGTCTCGATGAACTTGTTAATTTGCACAATTCCACCCGCGGGGTGTATCTTGAACTTCGGTTTTGAAGATTCGGCCAAGGGCCTTTTCTATGTAAATATTTCTCCGTGTTCTATCTCTTTTTGCCCATTGCTCTTTGGCTTTTTCCTTTGCTGCCTTCCCTTGGTTGCCGTCTTGCCAGTCAGACAGCCGCTCTGTGGACAGTTGCTGGATCAAGTACTTAGCTTCTTTTGGGAAGGCAATTACTTAGCCGTTTAGAGTTTTTTAGCAAGTTGATTAGAAAATGGTGAGCCGGCTGCTCAAGAGTCGGTTGTAAAAGGCTGGAAGCCGGCTTAAACTTTGTACATGCTTTGAGTCCTTAGCCATTTTTCATGTGGGCACCCATTCTACCTTACTCCTGCCCACCAGACAGTCACTCTGCGAGCTGCGACTTCTAACAGGAGACGGCTTAAGTGCCACACACTACTTGTCCGGCTGCAGGAAACATTTCATAGTACAAGACGGCAAGTCCCCGGGCCAACTAGTCGAACCCGGTGCCAAGCGGTATAACAAAGAATAACATACTCATAGGCATAATTCTTATCATATAGATAAAACAGGGCAGTCCCCGAGCTCTTCTCGGGGGGGGGGGGGCCGAAATCTCCGTACTTTAATACAAAAGGTAGCGTGGTACATACTGCATTAACTGTAAAATCTTCGGAGGAGATTTGCATTCCATGGCTGCTCCGTCTCTTTGTCGGAGTCGTCCCTCTTGCGTGCTCGGGGCTTCTGAGCATCGATCAGGTAGTAGGAGTCGTTGCCCAACACTTTGTTGATGATGAAAGGGCCTTCCCAAGGCGTTGAGAGCTTGTGCTAGCCGGCTGCTCGCTGGATCAGCCGGAGCACAAGGTCTCCTTCTTGGAAAGATCTTAGCTTGACCTTCCGGTTGTAGTATCGGCGCAGGCTCTGCTGGTAGATGCTAGACCGGCTGAGTGCCAACAGCCGGCCCTCTTCCAGCAGATCGACGCCGTCTTGACGTGCTTCTTCTGCTTCCTCTTCAGTGTACATGGTGATTCGAGGGGAGTCGAATTCTATGTCCGTTGGGATGACGGCTTCAGCACCGTAGACGAGGAAGAAGGGCGTGAAGCCGATTGACTTGTTTGGAGTTGTGTGCAGGCTCTAGAGGACGGCTGGCAACTCGTCAAGCCAGCAACCGGCCGAGCGCTCTAGAGGATCGACCCGTCGAGGCTTGATGCCGGACAGGATAAGGTCGTTTGCTTGCTCTACCTGGCCGTTGGACTGCGGATGGGCAACCGACACTAAGTCCAGTTGGATGCCTTGCGTCGCGCAGAAACGGGCCAAGGCACCTTTGGCAAAGTTTGTGCCATTGTTGGTGATCATGCTGTGCAGTATGTTGTACCGAATTGTGATGTTGGAGATGAAAGTCATAGCAGTCGGACCATTCAACTTCTTGATTGGTTTTGCTTCTATCCACTTGGTGAACTTGTCCACTACGACAAGTAAGTGAGTCAAGCCACCTCGTGCCGTCTTGAATGGTCCCACCATGTCCAGGCCCCAAATAGCAAAGGGCCAGGAAATGGGAATAGTCTTGAGTGCAGAAGTCGGTTGATGTGGCTTGGAGCGGAACTTCTGGCACCCTTTGCATTTTTGGACCAAGGCCTTGGCGTCTTCAAGAGCAGTCGGCCAGAAGAAACCATGTCGGAAGGCTTTCACGACGAGTGCTCTTGAAGCCGCGTGGTGGCCACACTCGCCTTGATGGATGTCCTTGAGAATTGCTTGGCCTTGCTCCGGCCCCATGCAGCGCTGGTAGACACCAGTGACAATGCGCCTTACAAGCTCTCTGTTGATTATGGTGTAGGTTGCCGCCCGGCATTGCACTTGTCGAGCTAAGATCTCATCAGTTGGCAGCTCTTTGTTCACCAGGAATTTGAGGATGGGCTGGGCCCATGAAGGTGCTGCAATTTCTGCAACTGTCAGGACTGTAACTTGGACGAGGGCGGCTGGGCCGGGAGGCGGCGGGTTGGAGTCGGCAGCCGCTTGCTATGTCGGTGAAGTCCCCGGGCCGATTGCCACAGTCCCCGGGCCGTGTTCTGAAGTCTCTGGGCCGACCGCCGTAGTCCCCGGGCTGGGTGCGACTGACACGACCCCCGCGCCACCTGCCGGAATACTCGTGCCGTTTGCGGGGGCTCTCGAGTCGGATCCGACTGCTTCAGGACAAGCCGGCACGAAGATAGAGTCTGACTTTGGCGGTGGCTTGACAGACGGCTTGAGGAGGCGCTGAAGGGCGACGCCGGACGGTATTGCTTGACGGATGGAGCCGATTCGTGCCAAGGCGTCTGCTTGGTTGTTGTCGTTTCTTAGTACATGTAGATATTGACACCCCTCAAAATATCCACTGAGTTGCTGCATGAGGAAGCGGTAGCTCGCCATGTTTGCGTCTTTGGCGTCCCAATCACCTGACGACTGCTAGACCACCAAGTCAGAGTCACCATAGCACAGGATCCGGCTAATGCCAAGATCTTTGGCCAGCCGGAGCCCGTGAATGAGTGTCTCGTATTCGGCGACGTTGTTGGAGGCGGCAAAATGGATTTGCAACACATATTTGAGCTTGTCGCCTTTGGGAGAGGTGAGGATGATGCCGGCTCCCAAGCCGGTGTGCATCTTGGAGCCGTCAAAATGCATTCGCCAATGGGTGGAGTCGGGTGCTGGCGGCAGATACTGGGTCTCAGCCCAGTCGACGAGGAAGTCGGCCAGCGCTTGCGACTTGATGGTGGTGCGAGGCTGCTAGTAGATGGTGCAGGGGGCCAAATCTATGGCCCATTTGGCCACTCGGCCCGAAGTATCCCGGCTCCCGATGATCTTGGCTAGTGGAGCAGTGCAGACCACAGTGATTGGATGTTCTTGGAATTAAGGCTTCAATTTCTTGGCGGCAAAGTGCACGCCGTAGCACATCTTCTGGTAGTGGGGCTAGTTTTGCTTGGAGGTCGACAGTACTTCACTCAAATAATATACCGGTCTCTGGACTGGTAGTGCCTTACCTTCCTCCTTGCACTCTACCACAATGACTGCGCTGACTACTTGGCTGGTGGCGGCGATGTAGAGGAGAATGGGTTCCTTAGGAGTCGGAGCCGCCAGGATAGGTGGAGTAGTCAACATCTTCTTTAGTTGGAGAAAAGCTTCATCCGCCTTGTGGTTCCACTCAAAAAAAGTGGTCTTCTTCATGAGTTGGTATAGGGGGAGAGCCTTCTCACCCAACCGACTGATGAATCGGCTGATGGATGCCAAATAGCCGGTGAACTTTTGTACGTCCAGCAGTCAGCTGGGTACTTCCATCCTCTCAATGGCCTTGATCTTCACAGGGTTGCATTCTATGCCACGTTTAGAGACCAGGAAGCCAAGAAGCTGGCCAGATGGTACTCCGAAGACGCATTTCTCCGGGTTGAGCTTGATTTGAAATCGGCGCAAGTTCTCAAAGGTCTCCTTGAGGTCTTCCAGCAGTGTTCCATGCTTCTCCGTATTCACCACCACGTCGTCCACGTAAACGTGGGCGTTTCTGCCGATTTGCTTGAGGAGTCACTTCTGCATGCAACGTTGGAAGGTGGCGCCGGCATTCCTCAAGCCGAACGTCATGGTCAAGTAGCAGAAGGCTCCAAATGGCGTGATGAAGGCGGTCTTCAGTCTGTCGGCCGGGTTTAACTTGATCTGATGATATCCTGAATATGCATCCAAGAAACTCAACAGCTCGCATCCGGCTGTGGAGTCTATCACTTGGTCGATCCTTGGCAAAGCGAATGGGTCCTTGGGGCATCCTTTGTTGAGGCTAGTGTAATCAATACACATTCACCACTGCTTGTTCTTCTTCAGTACCAGGACCGGGTTGGCTAGCCATTCTAGAAAGAACACCTCCATGATGAAGCCGGCTGCCAGCAGCCGGGCTATCTCTTCTCCAACAACTCTTCTCTTCTCTTCTGAAAAGCGGCGCAAGGGCTGCCTGACTGGCTTGGCATCGGACCGGACATGTAATTTGTGCTCGGTGAAATCCGTCGGGGCACCCACTACTAGGAAAAGGGCTATAGATGGAATTGACACTAATGGCGCACCAGACATGTGGTGCGCCATTACTATATACTGATGGCGCACCATGTGTTGGTGCGCCATTAGTGTCCAAATACTAATGGCGCACCACATCCACGGTGCACCATTAGTAAATAAAATTTAATTATTTTTCAAAACTACTAATGGCGCACCGTGGGAGAGGTGCGCTAATGGCGCACCGTGGGAGTGGTGCGCCATTACTAGTTCACCACTCCCACGGTGCGCCATTAGTAGTTTTGAAAAAAATTTAATTTTTTTTACTAATGG
>NC_041388.1:2843336-2844385 GCF_002162155.2 Triticum dicoccoides | reverse complement strand
AAAAAAATAAAAAAATGACGGAAATGTCAAAAAATAAAAGAAAAAAAGTTTCCCATGTGATATGTGGTCTAGTTGTTGTGAAAATTTACAAACATGAATTTCGACTTTATTTGTGAAATCTCTCGAGAATTTGTAAAATGGGCATAACTTTTGCGTACGAACTCGGATGAAAAAGTTTTTTATATGAAAAATCGTCTACTCGAAAAGTTACATCCGAATTTAACTGGGGGAGCCCCGTTAAACATTTTCAAAATCCTCAAAAACCTAACAGAAAAAAGATATGGGGCTTTTAAGATCTGGAGAGGCAAAAAAATTCAAAAAAATTCAAACTTACTAATGGCGCACCTACCAATGGTGCGCCATTACTATCTTCCCGCCTTCAAAATTAATAAACTAGTGATTCACACAAATTTTAAAAAATTCAAATTTAAACTATTCAATTTTAAAACTAATGGCACTAACAGAAAGTTTATAATTTTTGTGACCTAAAAGAAAAAAATCACTAAAAAACTATAAGTATTTAGTTCTAAGTAGAAATGAAAAAATAAATAGTAAAAAAATGCCACCTACTGGGCCACCACGGCCTGAATACAACTAGAAGCCCATCCATGGGCCAGGATTCAGGCCCGCAGAAGGCCTAGCAGGCCCACAGGCATAGCGGTGCGAGATTAGGCCCAGAGGCCTGCAGTTCTGAGGTGTTCGATGGAGATGGCAGGGCAGCGCTTATAAACAGGTGCGGCCGCTCCTCAGCTAGGGAGGTGGGACTAAACATCCCACCGCATCACGGCTTTGGCAGGCGCAGGCCTTTGGTACCAGTTGGTGGCACCAACCGGGACTAAAGGGGGGCATTGGTCATGGTTGTTGCCACAAACCGTGACCAATGCCCCCCTTTAGTCCTGGTTGGTGCCACCAACCGGGACCAAAGGCCTCTTTTCAGCAGCCCAAAGGGAGGGAAGCGGCGGCCTTTGGTCCCGGCTGGTGTCACCAACCGGGACTAAAGGGGGCATTGGTCACGGTTCGTGCCACGAACCGGGACCAAAGCCTTTCCT
>NC_041388.1:2842721-2843315 GCF_002162155.2 Triticum dicoccoides | reverse complement strand
CAGGCCTTTGGTACCAGTTGGTGGCACCAACCGGGACTAAAGGGGGGCATTGGTCATGGTTGTTGCCACAAACCGTGACCAATGCCCCCCTTTAGTCCTGGTTGGTGCCACCAACCGGGACTAAAGGGGGCATTGGTCACGGTTCGTGCCACGAACCGGGACCAAAGCCTTTCCTATATAACCAAACACTTGGGAAATTTCCCCCCACCCATCATTCTTCTCCAACGCCGCCAGGCTGCTGCGCTGCTCCTCGACGTCGGCCCCTACCCTGACGTCGCCGTCGCCTCCCCTAGCCGCCCGAGGTCACCGTCGCCGCCCACTCTCCGTCGGCTATACCCTCGCCCGACGCCGCTCGCCGCTCGCCGCCCTGCCCCAATGCGCGTCGCGCGCCCCGGCCCGCCCGCCGTCGCCCCTGCCCCGCCTGTTGCCGTCGCCCCTGCCCCGCCCGTCGTCCTTACCTCTTCATTCTTCTCCTCCACTCCACCTCTCCTCCACTCCATCTCCTCCACTCCTCCACTCCATCTTCCCTTCTCTCCTCCACCATACTACCCTCCTCCGCTCTGGCGACCTCCTCCTCCTCCTCTACGGTGACCT
>NC_041388.1:2838410-2842432 GCF_002162155.2 Triticum dicoccoides | reverse complement strand
CTCCTCTCCTCCCATCCCCTCATGGTTTCTCCTTCCTCCTCTCCGATGCTCCGGTGAACTCCTCTCCGATGACCTCCTCCTCCTCCTCTCCGGCGATGTAGGCGAGCGCCTCTCCGGTGACCTCCTCCTCCTCCTCTCCGGCGAACTCCTCTCCGGCAAAAGAACACGGCAAAAGAACGTACAAGATCCAAAAACAGGAACAAAATTTGAAATAATATCGTGCCAAAAAACGAGCAAAATAACGAGCAAAAAATGGCCAAAAAAATCACGATCCAGATCCAAATTCAAAATTCAAAAATAGCAATGGCGCACGGTGGGGGTTAGACGGTGCACCACTACTATTTTCCCGCCTTCAAAATTCAAAAATACTAATGGCGCACCAGCGGCCTATACTAATGGCGCACCAGTGGCTTATACTAATGGCGCACCGTGGCCTATACTAATGGTGCACCAGTGGTGCGCCATTAGTAAAAAATACTAGTGGCGTGATACTAATGGCGCACCAGTGATGCGCCATTAGTAGGCAAAACTGGTGCGCCATTAGTAGCCCTTTTCCTAGTAGTGACCTGGCATGTCTTTTGGGGACCATCCGAAAATGTCCCGATTCTCACGGAGGAAATCGACAAGCTGGCCTTCCTATTTGCTGTCGAGGTTTGCACCTACGACAGCGTACCTCTCCGGGTGCTCCGGGTCCAAGGGTATCTTCTTCGTTTCTTTGGCCGGCTTGAACGAGCCCTCAGCTTCCGACTCCTTGGGATCGGGCGACATCTCTGGCTACTTGCTTGCCATCGCCACAACCCAGTCAAGGAGCCGCTTCTCAGCTACGATCACGAGGGACTCGGCCAGCCGACTGCTCTCTGCCGTGCAGGCAGACGACTTCTTGTAGCCGCCAGTTATGGTCAGAATCCCCTTGGAACTCGGCATCTTCATCTTGAGGTAGGCATAGTGGGGGACAGCTATGAACTTGGCCAGGGCAGGCCGGCCATGTAACGCACGGTATAGGCTCTCAAGGTCCACCACCTCAAACCAAATTGACTCTCGGCGGAAATGATCTTTGTCTCCAAAGAGGACGTCAATCAGAATCTTGCCGATTTGTGAGCAGGAAAGGCCAGGAAGTATGCCATGGAACACTATCTGGCTGGACTGAAGCTGCCTCTGTCTGATTCCTAATTTCTCCATGCTATCCTTGTACAGGATGTTGATGCTGCTGTAGCCATCTATCAGGACTCTGGAGAAGCGAGCAGCTCACTTGTCCGTGGCAAAGGTGGCGTCCAAAACCAAGGCATAGGAGTCGGGTTTGGACATTACTTCCGGGTGGTCAGCTCTGCTCTAGCTGATGGGCTTCTTAGACCAATGCATGAACTCTGGTGTCTCAGATGCTATTGCACTCACCTCTTGCTGCTGCAGCTGCCTGCTGCGTCGATCATTGGCCACGCTGGTGAACACGACATAGGTTCCATGCTCTTCTGGGTACTCGTCTTGTATCGCGCTGACTGGTCTGACGGCCGGCTGCTGGGGCGGAGGAGGAGGCGGCTGCCCAGCAGGTGGGGGAGGCAAAAGGCCGTCTCCCTTGGCGATCCTGGTGAGCCAGTGGCACTTCCGAGTGGTGTGGTTGGACGGCTTCGCGCCACTATGGAATTTGCAGGGTCCATCCAAAGTTTGCTCATATGAGAAAGCCGGCAGCCAGTTGGGCTTGCCGCCCTTCTAACGTTTGGGCGGAGGCTGCCCTTCCGGCTGCTGGTCTTCGAATTTCTCCATCTGCTGGCTGGTGGAAGCCGGCTGTGGGGCTTTGCGCTTGTGGTCGTTCTGCTGTTGACGCCGACTGGCGTCTCTAACCGGGGTTCGAGGAGCATAAGGAGCCACCTTGCCTGTCGCACTAACTTGGATATCTGTCTTCATGGAGGAGTCGGCCGTGGCATATTTGTCTGCTATGATCAGAAGCTCGTCGAGGGTCTCCGGCTCATCGCAGAGAAGCCTGTGCTTGAGGAGGGTGCCCTCTCGGCATCCTGCAGTGAAGTACTCAATGGCCTGCACCTCATGCATGCCTTCACAGGAGTTGTGGAGCTCGGCCCAGCGCGTGAGGTAGTCGCGAGTTGACTCGTTGGGGCCTTGCACGCACAAGGAGAGTTGGCGAGGTTTGGGAGGCCACTTGTACGTGTTGGTGAAGTTCCGGACGAAGGCGTCAGTGAAGTCGACCCAACTGTTGATGCTGCAGGGCTTCAAGCTGTTCAGCCATGTACGGACTATGCCCTGAGCATGAGCGGAATGTACTTCACGGCAACACACTTGTTGCCGTTTGCTATGCTGACGGCCGTGGAGTAGCCAACTAGCCAGTCTTCCGGCTTCACGAAGCCGATGTATTTGGGTGTGTCTCTTGGGAGCGTGAACCCTTTGGGGAAGGGCTTGTCTCGAATGCGGGGGCCGAAACACGGAGGACCCAACTCATCTTCTTCTTCAAGCGCCAGGGATCGGTGGAGATGGTCGATCCGGTGCCGAGCGTCATTCTCTCCGACTCCCTCTCGGCGGCCAAGGCGGTCGCCGAGCGTCGGGTGATCAACAGGCGGCGGGGAGACTCGCCTTTCCCTGCAAGGGGGAGCAGACGGACAGTCGTCCCATCGTTCCACTGCTCTTGGGCGGCCGTCTTGGTCGCGCTCTATGGTGATGCAAGTCCGACTGCGGCTGGCAGTCAGCTCCTTGTCCTTTCTTCCGCGGACGCCACCAGTCGGCGTCCGAGATGTCGCGCCTTGCTCTTGGCGGGGAGGCAGGTCATCATTCTGCCGGTGTGGTGCATCAGTGTGGCAGCCAGCGTCGTTCTGCTCCGTAGCCGCGTCAAGGAGTCGCTGGACGCGCTCCGTCATCAAGCGACATTCTTCGCCCTCAAATTTGTCCAGCTAGTCCACCGCTGCCTGGGCGGCTCGGATGTTCTCCGTAGGCGTGGTGTAAACGGGGTGATTTTCCCCGAACAGGTTGGCGATGGCCACGCCACGCTGCTAGACCGTGCCAAGGCGGCTAGGCCCAGCTGGAGCCGGTGTGCCGCCCACAGCACGGTCCATCTCGCGCTGGTAGGCCTCTGATAGGCGTCTCATGCTGGCTAGCTTCTTGGCGCCTTCGACTAGCTGAAGGCGGCATGCCTCCAGCGTCTCGGCGTCGGTGTCTTCGGGAATGGGCGCTGCCAGGTCTTGCAACGCCGCGCTGAGCGGGTCATAATCACCCCCGCCGGAGTGCTCGCCATGATCAATGACAAGCACTTCCGTGATGGTGCTTCCGCCGTTCTTCGCGCAAGGGAGCGGTTTGTCGTAGACCACCACGTTGGTGGGGAACGTGTCAAGCAACACGGTGTCGGAGTCGACCAACATGGGATCGGTGGAGCCTACAGACTCCAAGTCCCCAGCTGGCTCGCTGGCGACGTGGAGTTGATCAAGGAGGCCCGCGAGGAGGCTCTCGGGGCTGCCTGTGCCCGCGTTGGATGCGGGCTCGTCGGAGAGGCAGACCTCGCCGACAAGATCGGCAAGGCAACTGGTCGTGCAGGCGATTTCAGCGCCATGCAGCGCGTCGGCACATACTCCGTTTGGCGTGCCGGGAAGGCTGCGCTCGCCAGGGAGGAAAAGGGTTCCCGTCCAGAACAGGTCTCCGGACGACGATGCACCTGGCCCCATGGTGGGCTCCAAATGTTGGGGAACGTAGCAGAATTTTAAAATTTTCTACGCATCACCAAGATCAAGCTATGGAGTCATCTAGCAACGAGGGAGAGAGGAGTGCATCTACATACCCTTGTAGATCACGAGCGAAAGCGTTCAAGAGAATGGGGTTGATGGAGTCGTACTCGACGTGATCCAAATCATCGATGACCTAGTGCCGAACGGACGGCACCTCCGCGTTCAACACACGTACGGTTGGGAAGATGTCTCCTCCAACTTGATCCAGCAAGGGGAAAGGAGAGGTTGATGAAGATCCAGCAGCACGACGGCGTGGTGGTGGAAGCAACGGTGATCTCGGCAGGGCTTCGCCAAGCGCTGGGAGAC
>NC_041388.1:2831303-2838187 GCF_002162155.2 Triticum dicoccoides | reverse complement strand
AGGGGGCGCCGGCCCTAGGAGATCCAATCTCCTAGGGGGGCGGCGACCAAAGGGGGTGCCTTGCCCCCCAAGGCAAGGGTGGCGCCCCCCACCCCTAGGGTTTCCAACCCTAGGCGCAGGGGGAGGCCCAAGGGGGGTGCACCAGCCTACTAGGGGCTGGTTCCCCTCCCACTTCAGCCCATGGGGCCCTCCGGGATAGGTGGCCCCACCCGGTGGACCCCCGGGACCCTTCCGGTGGTCCCGGTACAATACCGGTGACCCCCGAAACCTTCCCGATGGCCGAAACTGGACTTCCTATATATGAATCTTTACCTCCGGACCATTCTGGAACTCCTCGTGACGTCCGAGATCTCATTCGGGACTCATAACAACTTTCGGGTTACCGTGTGCTAATATCTCTACAACCCTAGCGTCATTGAACCTTAAGTGTGTAGACCCTACGGGTTCGGGAGACATGCAGACATGACCGAGAAGCCTCTCCGGTCAATAACCAACAGCGGGATCTGGATACCCATGTTGGCTCCCACATGCTCCACGATGATCTCATCCGATGAACCACGATGTCGAGGATTCAATCAATCCATATACAATTCCCTTTGTCAATCGGTACGTTACTTGTCCGAGACTAGATCGTCGGTATCCCAATACCTTGTTCATTCTCGTTACCGGCAAGTCACTTTACTCATACTGTAATGAATGATCCCGTGATCAACCACTTGATCACATTGAGCTCATTATGATGATGCATTACCGAGTGGGCCCAGAGATACCTCTCCGTCATACGGAGTGACAAATCCCAGTCTCGATTCGTGCCAACCCAACAGACACTTTCGGAGATACCTGTAATGTACCTTTATAGTCACCCAGTTACGTTGTGACGTTTGGCACACCCAAGGCACTCCTACGGTATCCGGGAGTTGCACAATCTCATGGTCTAAGGAAATGATACTTGACATTCAGAAAAGCAATAGCAAACGAACTACATGATCTTTGAGCTAAGCTTAGGATTGGGTCTTGTCCATCACATCATTCTCCTAATGATGTGATCTCGTTATGAATGACATCCAATGTCCATAGTCAGGAAACCATGACTATCTTTTGATCAACGAGCTAGTCAACTAGAGGCTCACTAGGGACGTGTTGTGGTCTATGTATTCACACATGTATTACGATTTCTAGATAACACAATTATAGCATGAACAATAGACAATTATCATGAAAAAAGAAATATAATAATAACCATTTTATTATTGCCTCTAGGGCATATTTCCAACAGTCTCCCACTTGCACTAGAGTCAATATTCTAGTTACATTGTGATGAATCGAACACCCATGCAGTTCTGGTGTTGATCATGTTTTGCTCTAGGGAGAGGTTTAGTCAACGGATCTTCTACATTCCGGTCCGTATGTACTTTACAAATCTCTATGTCTCCATTTTGAACACTTTGACGAATGGAGTTGAAGCAACGCTTAATATGCCTGGTCTTCCTGTGAAACCTGGGCTCCTTGGCAAGGGCAATAGCTCCTGTGTTGTCATAGAAGAGAGTCCTCAGGCTCGACACATTGGGTATGACTCCTAGGTCGGTAATGAACTCCTTCACCCAGACTGCTTCTTGTGCTGCCTCCGAGGCTGCCATGTACTCCGCTTCACATGTAGATCCCGCCACAACGCTTTGCTTGCAACTGCACCAGCTTACTGCCCCACCATTCAAAATATACATGTATCCGGTTTGTGACTTAGAGTCATCCAGATCTGTGTCGAAGATAGCATCGACGTAACCCTTTACGACGAGCTCTTCGTCACCTCCAAACGAGAAACATTTCCTTAGTACTTTTCAGGTACTTCAGGATATTCTTGACCGTTGTCCAGTGTTCCATGCCGGGATTACTTTGGTACCTTCCTACCAAACTTACGGCAAGGTTTACATAAGGTCTAGTACACAGCATAGCATACATGATAGACCCTATGGCCGAGGCATAGGGGACGACACTCATCTTTTCTCTATCTTCTGTTGTGGTCGGGCATTGAGCCGTGCTCAATCTCGTACCTTGCAATACAGGCAAGAACCCCTTCTTTGACTGATCCATTTTGAACTTCTTCAATATCTTGTCAAGGTACGTACTCTGTGAAAGACCAATGAGGTGTCTCGATCTATCTCTATAGATCTTGATGCCTAATATATAAGCAGCTTCTCCAAGGTCCTTCATTGAAAAACACTTGTTCAAGTAGGCCTTTATGCTTTCCAAGAATTCTATATCATTTCCCATCAACAGTATGTCATCCACATACAATATGAGAAATGCTACAGAGCTCCCACTCACTTTCTTGTAAATGCAGGCTTCTCCATAAGTCTGCATAAACCCAAACGCTTTGATCATCTCATCAAAACGAATGTTCCAACTCCGAGATGCTTGCACCAGCCCATAAATCGAGCGTTGGAGCTTGCACACCTTGTCAGCATTCTTAGGATCGACAAAACCTTCCGGCTGCATCATATACAATTCTTCCTTAAGGAAACCATTAAGGAATGCCGTTTTGACGTCCATTTGCCATATCTCATAATCATAGAGTGCGGCAATTGCTAACATGATTCGAACGGACTTCAGCTTCGCTACGGGTGAGAAAGTCTCATTGTAGTCAACCCCTTGAACTTGTCGATAACCCTTAGCGACAAGCCGAGCTTTATAGATGGTCACATTACCATTTGCGTCTGTCTTCTTCTTAAAGATCCATTTATTTTCTATGGCTCGCCGATCAACGGGCAAGTCAGTCAAAGTCCATACTTCGTTTTCATACATGGATCCTTTCTCGGATTTCATGGCTTCCAGCCATTTTTCGGAATCCGGGCCCGCCATCGCTTCTTCATAGTTTGAAGGTTCACCGTTGTCTAACAACATGATTTCCAAGACAGGGTTGCCGTACCACGCTGGTGCGGAACGTGTCCTTGTGGACCTACGAAGTTCAGTAGCAACTTGATCTGAAGTTTCATGATCATCATCAACTTCCTCTCTAGTCAGTGCAGGCACCTCAGGAACATTTTCTTGAGCTACGCCACTTACCGGTTCAAGAGGTAATACTTCATCAAGTTCTACTTTCCTCCCACTTATTTCTTTTGAGAGAAACTCTTTCTCTAGAAAGGACCCATTCTTGGCAACAAAGATCTTGCCTTCGGATCTGAGGTAGAAGGTATACCCAACAATTTCTTTAGGGTATCCTATGAAGATGCATTTTTCCGACTTGGGTTCGAGCTTTTCAGGTTGAAGTTTCCTGACATAAGCATCGCATCCCCAAACTTTTAGAAACGACAGCTTAGGTTTCTTCCCAAACCATAATTCATACGGTGTCATCTCAACGGATTTCGACGGAGCCCTATTTAAAGTGAATGCGGCAGTCTCTAAAGCATAGCCCCAAAATGATAGCGGTAAATCGGTAAGAGACATCATAGATCGCACCATATCTAATAGAGTGCGATTACGACGTTCGGACACACCATTACGCTGAGGTGTTCTAGGCGGCGTTAGTTGTGAAACTATTCCACATTTTCTTAAGTGTGTGCCAAATTCGTGACTCAAGTATTCTCCCCCACGATCTGATCGCAAGAACTTGATTTTCCTGTCACGTTGATTCTCAACCTCACTCTGAAATTCCTTGAACTTTTCAAAGGTCTCAGACTTGTGTTTCATTAAGTAGACATACACATATCTAATCAAGTCATCAGTGAGGGTGAGAACATAACGATAGCCACCTCGAGCCTCAACACTCACTGGACCGCACACATCAGTATGTATGATTTCCAATAAGTTGGTTGCTCGCTCCATTGTTCCTGAGAATGGAGTCTTGGTCATTTTACCCATGAGGTATGGTTCGCACGTGTCAAATGATTCGTAATCAAGAGACTCTAAAAGTCCATCTGCATGGAGCTTCTTCATGCGTTTGACACCTATGTGACCAAGGCGACAGTGCCACAAGTATGTTTAACTATCATTATCAACCTTACATCTTTTGGTATTCACACCATGAATATGTGTAGCATTACGCTCGAGATTCACTAAGAATAAACCATTCACCATTGGAGCATGACCATAAAACATATCTCTCATATAAATATTACAACCATTATTCTTGGATTTAAATGAGTAGCCATCTCGAATTAAACGAGATCCTGATACAATGTTCATGCTCAAAGCTGGCACTAAATAACAATTATTGAGGTTTAAACCTAATCCCGTAGGTAAATGTAGAGGTAGCGTGCCGACGGCGATCACATCGACCTTGGAACCATTCCCGATGCGCATCGTCACCTCGTCCTTCGCTAGTCTCCACTTATTCCGCAGCTCCTGCTTTGAGTTACAAATGTGAGCAACCGCACCAGTATCAAATACCTAGGAGCTACTACGAGTACTCGTAAGGTACACATCAATTACATGTATATCACATATACCTTTCGTGTTGCCGGTCTTCTTGTCCGCTAAGTATTTGGGGCAGTTCCGCTTCTAGTGACCACTTCCCTTGCAATAAAAACACTCAGTCTCGGGCTTGGGTCCATTCTTTGGCTTCTTCCCGGCAGCTTACTTACCGGGCGTGGCAACTCCCTTGCCGTCCTTCTTGAAGTTCTTCTTACCCTTGCCTTTCTTGAACTTAGTGGTTTTATTCACCAACAACACTTGATGTTCCTTTTTGACTTCTACCTCTGCTGATTTCAGCATTGAATATACCTCAGGAATGGTCTTTTCCATCCCCTGCATATTGAAGTTCATCACAAAGCTCTTGTAGCTCGGTGGAAGCGACTGAACGATTTTGTCAATGACCGCGTCATCCGGGAGATTAACTCCCAGCTGAGTCAAGCGGTTATGCAACCCAGACATTTTGAGTATGTGCTCACTAACAGAACTATTTTCCTCCATCTTATAGCTAAAGAACTTGTCGGAGACTTCATATCTCTTGAACCGGGCATGAGCTTGAAAAACCATTTTCAGCTCTTCGAACATCTCATATGCTCCGTGTCTCTCAAAATGCTTTTGGAGCCCCGGTTCTAAGCTGTAAAGCATGCCGCACTGAACGAGGGAGTAATCATCAGCACGTGACTGCCAAGCATTCATAACGTCTTGGTTCTGTGGGACGGGAGCGTCACCTAGCGGTGCTTCTAGGAGATAATCTTTCTTGGCAGCTATGAGGATGATCCTCAGGTTCCGGACCCAGTCCGTATAGTTACTGCCATCATCTTTCAGCTTGGTTTTCTCTAGGAACGCATTGAAGTTGAGGACAACATGGGCCATTTGATCTACAAGACATATTGTAAAGATTATAGACTAAGTTCATGATAATTAAGTTCATCTAATCAAATTATTCAATGAACTCCCACTCAGATAGACATCCCTCCAGTCATCTAAGTATAACATGATCCGAGTTAACTAGGCCGTGTCCGATCATCACGTGAGATGGACTAGTCAACATCGGTGAACATCTTCATGTTGAGCGTATATTCTATACGACTCATGCTCGACCTTTCGGTCTTCTATGTTCTGAGGCCATGTCTGTACATGCTAGGCTCGTCAAGTCAACCTAGGTGTATTGCGTGTGTAAATCTGGCTTACACCCGTTGTATTCGAACGTTAGAATCTATCACACCCGATCATCGCGTGGTGCTTCGAAACAATGAACCTTCTTAACGGTGCACAGTTAGGGGGAACACTTTCTTGAAATTATTTCGAGGGATCATCTTATTTAAGCTACCGTCGTTATAAGCAAATAAGATGCAAAACATGATAAACATCACATGCAATCAAATACTAACATGATATGGCCAATATCATTTGCTCCATCTTCGGGGCTCCATGATCATCGTTGTCACCGGCATGACACCATGATATCCATCATCATGATCTCCATCATCGTGTCTTCTTGAAGTTGTCACGTCAACTATTACTTCTACTACTATGGCTAACGCTTTAGCAATAAAGTAAAGTAATTACATGACGTTTATGTTGACACGCAAGTCATAAATAAATAAAGACAACTCCTATGGGTCCTGCCGGTTGTCATACTCATCGAGATGCAAGTCGTGATTCATGATCATCTCATACATCACCTATATCATTCATCACATCCTTTGACCATATCACATCACAAAACACTTCCTGCAAAAACAAGTTAGACGTCCTCTAATTGTTGTTGCAAGTTTTTACGTGGCTGCTATAGGTTTCTAGCAAGAACGTTTCTTACCTACGCCAAAACCACAACGTGAATTGCCAATTTCTATTTACCCTTCATAAGGACCCTGTTCATCGAATCCGATCCGACTAAAGTGGGAGAGACAGACACCAGCCAGCCACCTTATGCAACTAGTGCATGTCAGTCGGTGGAACCGGTCTCACGTAAGCGTACGTGTAAGGTTGGTCCGGGCCGCTTCATCCCACGATGCCGCCGAATCAAGATAAGACTAGTAATGGCAAGCAAATTGACAATATCGACGCCCACAACTACTTTGTGTTCTACTCGTGCATAGTAACTACGCATAAACCTAGCTCATATGCCACTGTTGGGGAATGTAGAAGAATTTTAAAATTTTCTACGCATCACCAAGATCAATCTATGGAGTCATCTAGCAACAAGGGAGAGAGGAGTGCATCTACATACCCTTGTAGATCACGAGCGGAAGAGTTCAAGAGAACGGGGTTGATGGAGTCGTACTCGACGTGATTCAAATCACCGATGACCTAGTGCCGAACGGACGGCACCTCTGCGTTCAACACGCGTACGGTTGGGAAGACGTCTCCTCCAACTTGATCCAGCAAGGGGAAAGGAGTGGTTGGTGAAGATCCAGCAGCACGACGGTGTGGTGGTGGAAGCAACGGTGATCTCGGCACGGCTTCGCCAAGCGCTG
>NC_041388.1:2807250-2830935 GCF_002162155.2 Triticum dicoccoides | reverse complement strand
GGGAGAGGCCAGGGGCTTGTGTGCGCAGCCCTCCCTCCCCTCCACTATATATAGGGTGCCTAGGGGGGGCACCGGCCCTAGGAGATCCAATATCCTAGGGGGGCGGCGGCCAAAGGGGGTGCCTTTCCCCCCAAGGCAAGGGTGGCGCCCCCACCCCTAGGGTTTCCATCCCTAGGCGCAGGGGGAGGCCCAAGGGGGGCGCACCAGCCCACTAGGGTCTGGTTCCCCTCCCACATCAGCCCATGGGGCCCTCCGGGATAGGTGGCCCCACCCGGTGGACCCCCGGGACCCTTCCGGTGGTCCCGATACAATACCGGTGACCCCCGAAACCTTCCCGATGGCCGAAACTGGACTTGCTATATATGAATCTTTACCTCCGTACCATTCCGGAACTCCTCGTGACGTCCAGGATCTCATCTGGGACTCCGAACAACTTTCGGGTTACCCTGTGCTAATATCTCTACAACCCTAGCGTCAACGAACCTTAAGTGTGTAGACCCTACGGGTTCGGGAGACATGCAGACATGACTGGGAAGCCTCTCCGGTCAATAACCAACAGCGGGATCTGGATACTCATGTTGGCTCCCACATGCTCCACAATGATCTCATCGGATGAACCATGATGTCGAGGATTCAATCAATCCGTATACAATTCCCTTTGTCAATCGGTACGTTACTTGTCCGAGACTCGATCGTCGGTATCCCAATACCTTGTTCAGTCCCATTACCGGCAAGTCACTTTACTTGTACCGTAATGCATGATCCCATGATCAACCACTTGATCATATTGAGCTCATTATGATGATGCATTACCGAGTGGGCCCAGAGATACCTCTCCATCATACGGAGTGACAAATCCCTGTCTCGATTCGTGCCAACCCAACAGACACTTTTGGAGATACCTTTAATGTACCTTTATAGTCACCCAGTTATGTTGTGACGTTTGGCACACCCAAGGCACTCCTACGGTATCCGGGAGTTACACAATCTCATGGTCTAAGGAAATGGTACTTGACATTCAGAAAAGCTACAGCAAACGAACTACACGATCTTTGAGCTAAGCTTAGGATTGGGTCTTGTCCATCACATCATTCTCCTAATGATGTGATCCCATTATCAATGACATCCAATGTCCATAGTCAGGAAACCATGACTATCTTTTGATCAACGAGCTAGTCAACTAGAGGCTCACTAGGGACGTGTTGTGGTCTATGTATTCACACATGTATTACGATTTCCGGATAACACAATTATAGCATGAACAATAGACAATTATCATGAACAAAGAAATATAATAATAACCATTTTATTATTGCCTCTAGGGCATATTTCCAACACCAAATGTTGGGGGTTGGGTGCGACATATGCCAATGGATGGCTTATCATGGTGGGAGCGAGTAGAACGTCGCCGGTGCCCGGAAGCGGGATGAGGCGTAGACACGAACACCGGCGTACTTTACCCAGGTCCGGGGCTCTCCTAGGAGATAACACCCCTAGTCCTGCTCTGCGGGGTCTCCGCGTGATCACTAAAGCAAAGTGAGTACAAGGGCGCTCCTCGAGCTGTATGCTGGAGGTAGGAGAAGGCAGGGCTAGCTCTCTCCTCCCTCTATGATCTTGTCTAGTTCTAATGGGTGGACCCCTTTGCATGGGTTCCCTGGGGGGTTTATATAGGCCTACCCCCCAGGGGTACAATGGTAAACTGACTGGGCGCAGGGCCCAGCCGTCAGTCTCTTTGTCTGCCGGCCTCTCTACCGACTGGTCTGGTATGGAGCCGACAGGCCGTACCCGCCGCTTGCGGGTCTTGCCGGCTGCTGATTACTGTAGTTGTGCTTCTAATGACGCAGGCTTGGTCATGGGGTCGTGGCTACAGCCCCGCCGCTTGGCATCCACTCCCTGTCTCGTCTAGTTAATGGCGCGTGGGACCCATGGGAGGGGCAGGCCGACTTCACAGCCCTAGAATTTCATTGTAAATAATTGCACAAGCATCCATGCATCATGTCAAAATTTCTTTGAAAGTTGAAATGGGGATTGTTGAAACCCTAACACCAAATGAATTCAACTAGGTTCAATAAAAATATTTTCAATGAACCCAAATGCCCTTTAGAAAAGTCCATGATTTTTGTTAAAGGTGAAAACCTCTACCAAAAATGATGCACATATTTCTAGGCCATTCTGGATTTTTGAATTAAATCTTATTGTATTTGACTTTGGGCATTTAAATACTATAAATAATTTAAAAGTTCAAATAATGTTGGAACTGTTTTTGGGCCACTAAAATAATTCAGCAAGTGTCCAGGAATATTTTCAGGATTCATAGAAGTGATTTGGCGTTACTACTATATCAAAAAAAAATTGCAAATTAGAAAACAGAACAAAGTAGAAATTAAAAGAGAGAGAGAGAGAGAGAACTCACCACGGCCCAGCTTACCTGGAGGCCCAGCAGAGGCCCAGCTCACTGGCCTCTGCCAGTCACCACCTTCCTCTCGCCAGGAGGACAGCGCGCGCGTGGCCGCCCCGTGCGAGCATGCGCCCCGCCACCTCCTGCTTCCTGCCGCTGCCCCGACGCGTCTGGACGACGCCACGCATCACCCCGGACCCTCTCGCCCACTCCCTTGTCCTCATCCCCTCCTCTCTCTCGCTCGGCACCTCATGCCCGTGCGAGCTCGCCGACGCCGATCGCTGTACCCGTAGCCAGAGCCACCCCCTCGCCTCTCCGACGCGTCCCCGAGCTCCGCATTGTTGTCCTCTTCGTCCACGTTGAGCCAAGCAACCAGGGAAGCACCGCATCGCCGTCCCTAACGTCTTCTTCAACCTCGGTGTCGGCGATACCCGCCGCTTGATTCATCGCATCCAGATCTTCCCCGGCACCGCCGTCTGCACCGGCCGACTCACGGTGAGCCACTGACCTTCTCCCCTAACTCAGCATGCTCGTCCCCATGCCGTAGCATCGTTCCCCATGAGCACCGAAGCCGCCGTCCGCCATTGCTGCTGCACGCATAGCCCCCGTGCTCCCCTAGCCTCACCGTGCTGCTCTTAGTGCTCCCCGTGTCTAGCAGGTGCTGCCCAGCCCCTCCATTTGCTCACTGATGCACCATAGCGACGCGCCCGTGCACCACCGAACACCAACCGCTGCCAAAGCTCGTCGCCGGCATGAGTTCCGATGACCCCGCGACCTCCCATTTGGCTCTCTGGATGCGCGAGAGCAAGGGCTATCCCCTGGTGCCCTCAGCGTGCCAAGCTGACGCCTCTAGCGCAAGTCCGACGTGCCCCCCCCACCGTGTCCTGTGGTCACCGACGGCTGGTCTCCGGTGGCTAACGTGGCACCGTCGTTAGGGACTAATTACCCCATTAATTGACCCACTCTCTTACTGACATATGGTCCCCGTGCCCAAATTAACCCTGGGATTTATTCCCTATTTATTTTAAAATTAATCCAATGGCCCCACGCGTCAGCTTTGACCCTGCTGACGTGGCCGTTGACCAGGGCCACATGTCAGCTACACTAGCCAGCTCTGTGACACTGACTAGTGGGTCCCACACATCAGGTTTGACCATGCCCTGTTGACCTGCTGATGTCATGATGATGTCAAGCTGACGCAGTAATCCTTTTCTGGAATTTGTTTAATTCAGAAAATATCCAAAACTTTGAAAAATCATAGAAATTCAACCGTAACTCCAAACAAGATAAATTATATATGAAAAATGATCAGAAAAATCCAATCTATCCATTCATGCTATTTCCATGCATGTTTGAGCAACTTATGCCTGCTGATCAGGTCAAATCAAACGTTGGCATTTAAATAATCACATATGGAGTTTGAATTTGAACCTTTGGTTCAAACCAACTTCATTTAAATCATTGCTAGTTGCATTAGCTCAAATCACAGCATATTGCCATGTCATGATCATGCATCATATTGTGCATCGCATTGATTGTGTTCTTCCTTGTTTGCCGGTAATTGTCCCCTCTCAGCAGACGATGTTCCGACGATGAGATCGATGACACCGATGAAGAACTATACTATCTTCAGAAGTGCCATGCAAGCAAAACCCCCCTGTTCATTTCGATACAATCCCGCTCTCTCGCTCTTGCTCTCTTTTACTGCATTAGGACAACAGCGATTCAACTGTTACATGTTGCGGTAGTTGAACCCCTTTTCCTCTGCATGACCTATCATTGCCACAGTAAATAGATGAAATCCACTAGCATGAGTAGGAGTTGTTTGAGCCCTGATGTGCCTACTCATTCGTGCTTGTTTGTCATGCCTGCTATTGCTTAGAGTTGAGTCAGGTCTGATTCATTGGGGATGAATTGGAATGTGGTGAACATGTCCTACCGTTGAGAGCTAAGTGTATAAACACGATTTGGTAAAGGTAGCGGTAAGAGGCCATGTAGGAGTACATGGTGGGTTGTCTCATTGCAGCCGTTCTTAGGAACTGAGTTCTGTGTTTGTGATCCATGAACAGTTACTACCACACATTAGGCTCCGGGCGCTCCAAGCTCTCTCGACTTATTAATCAACCTGATCTCTGTCCAGGAGTTGCAACTAGTTTCTTTTGTTTGTAGGTAGTGTTAGTAGTCTACCAAGTGGCACCCGGTACAGGTGGGCTTGGGACAGACTAGCCACAGTGGAACGGTGTACCAAGTGGCACCCGGATGGTGGGCTTGGGAACCCTGCTCACATCGTTTGGGGCCGTGAGCGACACCCCGGCTGGATCTCCTTGCGGATGGAACCCGAATAGGCGATAAACCTGGACTAGAGACTTGTGTGGTTAGTCAGGTCGTGGCCGATCCCTCACCAGGCTTCCGCTTGAAGGTTGCTGAGATACACGACGTGTACATGGTGGTAAGTGTCGAGAGCGTGTGTGAAGAAGTACACCCCTGCAGGGTTATCATTATCTATTTGAATAGCCGGATTCCTCGGATATGGAAACTTGGACCCCTTGCATAGTTCATAGACAAGTGAAAGTGGATACTCTAAAATGCGCAAGATAAGCGTGAGTGCTATGGATGGCGTTCTCATAGGGAGATGGGAGCAGATCCATAGTGGTGTATTGATATGGTGAATATGTGGACTCGTGTGCGCCACCTCAAAAGAGTTACTTGCAGTCGTAGTTCAGGTTAGCCACTGAGTCAAAGATGGCTTGCTGCAGTTAAACCCCACCATCCCTTTATTCATACTGATGCATATGTAGTTAGTTCTGATGTAAGTCTTGCTGAGTAAATTTGTACTCACGTTTGCTTAATTTATGTTTTTTCCAGAGAGACTTCAGTCTCACTAGTAGTTCCGCATGGATTTCGACATTTAGCTCGTTACCTCAGCTACGTCTTGTACCCTTGGGAGGGTCTTGTAGATAGTCAAGCTTCTCAACCTTTTTCATTTGTAGTTGTCTGTACACTAGTAGAAGAGGGGGCAAAGGTCCAGGCCGGGTCAGCCCATTAGTCCTGGTTCAGTCACGAACCGGGACTAATGTGAGCATTGGTCCCAGTTCGTGCGACTAAGGCATTAGTCCCGGTTCACCTGAGCCCTTTAGTCCCGGTTTGTGGCACGAACCGGGACTAAAGGGTGCGATGCCCTTTAGTCCCGGTTTGTGTCTCAAACCGGGACTAAAGATTAGACCTTTAGTCCCGGTTTTAGACACAAACCGGGACTAAACGAAAATCCGCTTCCGATTTAGACAGCCTACGGCCTGTTTGCAAATTTTTAGAATCCTCAAATTCTAAAAGGAAAAAAAGTTATGCTCAAATTTCAGTTTTTTTTGAATTTTTGTTAAATCTGGTCAAACTATGGTCAAACTACTTATTCAAGAAGTATTAGTGTTACTAAATAATTATTCAAGAATATTAGTGTTACTAATTAATTATTTCAATTTTTTTGAATTTTGGTCAACTATGGTCAAATTGTGGTCAAACAATGGTCAAACTACTTATTCAAGAAATATTAGTGTTACTAAATAATTATTTCAGTTTTTAAAATTTTGGTCAAATCTGGTCAATCTATGGTCAAACTGTGATCAAACTAGGGTCAAACTGTGGTCAAACTACTTATTCAAGAAATATTAGTGTTACTAAATAATTATTGATTTTTAGAACAATAGTTTCAAACTCAAACAGTGAAATGTGTGACTTCATGCTCAAGCTAAATTCCTGAGGGTTAATAGGATTGACATCTTACTATTGTCAGGAAAACAACAAGTGCAGACTTGGAAACGAGGGAGAATAGAACTCGGGAGTTAAGCGTGCTCAGGCTGGAGTAGTGAGAGGATGGGTGAACGTTCGGGAAGTTCGATGATTTGGAATGATGAGGGGTGATTAGAGATTAAAGGTTAAATTGAGAAGTGATGAGGGGTGATTAGAGATTAGAGGTTAAAATAATTCAAAATTTTGAAATTCTAAAAAAATTTAAAAAAATTCAAAAAAAATCATAAAATTTCCTTTAGTGCCGGTTGGTGTTACCAACCGGGACTAAAGGTGGACCTCCAGGCAGCGGCCACGTGGAGGGCATTTAGTCCCAGTTCTGGAACCGGGACTAAAGGCCCTTTTTCTACTAGTGGTACTGAGACAAGTTAAGCTTCCGCATGTGCTCATTGCTTGTATGACTTGTATGTTGGGTCATGAGACCCATGTTTGTAATATCTCGCTCCTCGAAGCTTAATGAATAAATACTCTGAGTCGTAGAGTCTTTTTGTGATGCCATGTTGTATTGCACATATTGAGCATATTGTGTGTATGATTGAAATGCTTGGTATGTGTGGGATGCGACAACCTAGTTGTTTATCCTTGGTAGCCTCTCTTATGGGAAAATGTAGTCTTGTGCTTCCATGAGCCATAGTAGTCCGCTACAGCCCGGTTCACCGGAGTCCTACTAGCCCAGCACTAATGCTCCGGAACACTTAGACTAGCCGGCATGTGATTCACTTCGTTCCTGTGTCTGTCCCTTCGGGGAAATGTCACGCGGTGGCATCCAGAGTCCTGCTAGCCTTCTACAGCCCGGTTCTCGGAGTCCTGTTAGCCCAGTTGCTACAGCCCGGATTCACACGCTGCTGACCGACATGCTCGATGTTGATTCATGTATGCATGTCCCCGTAAGTTAGTGCCACATTGGGTTCACGACTAGTCATGTCAGCCCGGGTTCTCTATCATATGGATGCTAGCAACACTATCATATACGTGAGCCAAAAGGCGCAAACGGTCCCAGGCCATGGTAAGGTGACACCCGTGGGAATACCGTGCGTGAGGCCGCAAAGTGATATGAGGTGTTACCGGCTAGATCGATGTGACTTGGGATCGGGGTCCTGATAGCTTTGGTATCAGAGCCTGACTGCCTGTAGGATTACCAAGCCAAGCTGGTCGAAGTCGTGTCTAGAAATGCTTTAGTTATATAAGGGAATTGATTGTGGATGGGAATGTAAGGCTCTTTTCACTCCTTATCCTCATGACCTTCTAATCTGAGTCATCTTATCTTTTCTACGGGGTTAAGAACTAGGCTTCTCTTCTATCTCTCAGGATGACGTGTTACTAAACCGTAGTTGCCTAGGATTGTTGAGTTCAAGCCTCAGTTCAGTTCCTACTACATCCATATGTTCATAGCCGGCCTTAGAACCTTGAGTTTGTGATGTTGAGTGGCTATGCCACCATTTTGCAGGTTGTCTCGAATCTTTTGGAGGAATTACAACCGTTATGCTGTCCGTGTCATCCCAGGTTTCTAAATAGTCTGATGCACTTGCAAATCTTTTCTCCATGTTCCGTTGTATTTTTGGGCCAAATTAAGCACACTAATCGGGGCGTTGAGGTACTCCGTTGCTTTGACGTGTATGTTGGAGTTAGTATTATGACCCTAGGTGTCCTCGAGAATTTAGCAATGCTTTCGTATCCCCAGTGTGATGATTCTGGCCATCATTCTTGAAAGCATCCCGTGATGCCATTTAGTAGTAGGTATTCTACTCGTGTGTTCTTGACCCAAGAATCACTCTGTTCACCTCGTGTTGTTATTGTTGCTAGTTCCTAGTTCCTAGTTCATTTAGGATATTAGTAACCTTTGCAATAGTCCTCGAGGTCCGTGGTATTTATTTCTTCCAGATACCATGAACTGCTTATGGCAGAAGTTCTTTTTAACCAAAAGATCACAACCAGAGTGCTCTTGATAAGTTCTCCATTCTATATTGTGAATCTGCCAGTTCTACCATTCTGCATGGGTTATCTGGAAGAAATGTTGAGCTTAGCCCGACATACTAATCCATGCGTCCACAACTCAGTAAATTATATGTTCCTTGATTTGTCCCCCTATAGTTGTATTCCGACCTTAGCCTATCAGTCGATAGTCAAGAGTATGTGTGCATTCCTGTTTATTGGTACCTTTTACTCTTGTGGTCCGTCAAGCCATTCTATTCTGAGATGACTAGGAGAAACAAACTCCAGTACCTCATCCACTTCTAGGGTTGGCTCAAAGTAGTTGTATATCGCGGATCAAAATGCCAATCCAGCTTTTGCTCTGTTCTACCTTGGAGTGTTACCATCTTTATGCCAGGAATGTCATGAGAATTGCACCACCTCTTATGAACTATTGATGCAGTGATACTTCTCTCCATCATTATTCATTCCTCGGTCCCGTGTTGTTGTAACTGGAATGCCGACAAGTGAACCATGATGTGTGAAATCAATACTCCTAGCAACTGTGTTGCTTGGTAGTTATGGACATTATTATCATTCTCAGCGTGTTGGTTATTGAATCACTATTCTAGGATTGATTGTGCTACCTTGTCCTTATTTCTGGTGCACTCTTCGATCTTGGAGCTAGGATTGAATTCCTTGCTTATTTGATCATATCGTCTTGCCCTGAAAAGCAAGATTGTTCTTGAGCTTAGTGACATATCGGTGGTTCGCGATCTTCCGAATATCTTCCCGGAGAGATCACCAGGTTATCACCTGACCACTATGTTGAGTTCGTGATCAAGTTGGTTTCTTGTAGCCACCCTTTTCTCCAAGAATATGTGTGGGATATCCCTGAGCTAGACAACAACTTGGAGAGTTGGAAGGTAGAAGCTTTGCTTAACTTAGTTCATCTCTAAAGGATATCTTCTGTGTGTACGTGTTGAAGAAAGATGATATCTCCATCGATTGGTCCTCGTGATCAGTTGTTGGATCTATTGCCTTGTCAAAACTTTGACTTGAGTATGGGCTATTGTCAAGTCAAATCAGAACCAACAATGTTCGTAATGTTATCTTACTCGTGGTTGATTCCTCGAGCATACACCATTACATCTTTTGGTCTGACCAATGCTATCACCATGTTCACATGATGGTGGAAGTCCAGTGATATGGAAATTCTGATGAGTTGCTGTTGAGCCCATCAGCAGCATTTTGTCTCCCCCATGATTCATGTTGAACATTATACTAGTGTTGGAAACTTTATAAGCATTACCCTCATGTCCCGTTCATGATGCATATGTCCGGTTGAAAGATGTGACCTCTAATTCATGTGCATCTGATGCAAGTTGCCGTCGTGGATTCGAGAAAGCTTGTTCTGCTTCCTTTGGAATCATCCCAAGTTAGTCATGCATGTGCGAAGTATTCTATGGTTTGATAGGCTCGCTACCTCCAGTCCATATGTGTCCCTAGCACACCAAGCCACTGACTGATTTGTTCTAGGAGAAGGAGTTAAGTGCTAAGACATGGTAATGCACAAGACTTCGATATCCTCGATGATGGTTCCCCACCTGAACTCGGTAGTATTTTATTATAAGACTACTATGTGGTCATGTTGACTGGGACAATGTGTTCACATGCGAGTAGCAGAACCTTCTCATGTCTTGGAGCTTGATATCGTAGTTCATCTCCTGAGGATCTCACAACATCATCTCGTCGATTTGTGTTGCAACTCTTCTTTTCAGACATGTTGAGTCTGAAGTATCATGTTTCTAACCAGATCTGAATCTCAGGCAGATATGATGGTTGGAACATTCCCACCATTTGCATCTCGTTCCCAGCTTGCATCGCCATTGTGCCAATCTCCCATGGGCTACCCCTCTCAGTAATTGCTGTTTAGGATCGTCTTCAGAAGTGGTCCTACCATGGGTCCCTTCCATTTCCGGTGATAAGCAAAGATCATCCATTATGTTGTCTTCAACAAGGTAGTCCACATCACCCATTCTAGTCCGAGCATGTCATTCTTTTGAACTCCTTCAAAAGATCGATGGTGATTGCCTTAGGCTGGTATAAAGAGTTTCAATGATCTTTGTATAAAAAGTAATTCTTTTTGCCACTTAAGGGAATAGCTCTACGAGTCACCTCCCTAATGTGTCACATTATGAAATCGTGGCAACTATCTCCTTGCTACTTTGAAACCATGCACCATCTTACTCAAGCGTGGAATTGTTTCCTAACAACTTGAACCTTCGTCATCTGTTTCTTCCATTCCTCTCGATGTGTGTTTCGTGTCTCGGCTCAAGAGGTGTTTCAACATCTCACTCCATGAGTTGATCATGAGTTGCTCGATCTTTGGGATGATCGATTCCTGTAGAGTTTCTTTTTGTCATCATCATGTTGGATGGAGTTCTTAGAGCAAGACGTCGAGGCAAAGGTGATGATCAAATCAACGTTCTTATGAAGTGCAACCAGGATCGTGAAGATTGTGCTAGCTTTGTGTCCCCTCTGTCTTCTTACCTCACGTCTTGAATCTCGGGACGAGATTCTCGTTTACCGGGGGTGAGTTGTCACAGCCCTAGAATTTCATTGTAAATAGTTGCACAAGCATCCATGCATCATGTCCTAATTTCTTTGAAAGTTGAAATGGGGATTATTGAAACCCTAACACCAAATGAATTCAACTAGGTTCAATAAAAATATTTTCAATGAACCCAAATGCCCTTTAGAAAAGTCCATGATTTTTGTTAAAGGTGAAAACCTCTGCCAAAAATGATGCACATATTTCTAGGCCATTCTGGATTTTTGAATTAAATCTTATTGTATTTGACCTTGGGCATTTAAATACTATAAATAATTTAAATGTTCAAATAATGTTGGAACTATTTTTGGGCCACTGAAATATTTCAGCAAGTGTCCAGGAATATTTTCAGGATTCATGGAAGTGATTTGGTGTTGCTACTAAATCAAAAACAAATTTGCAAATTAGAAAACAGAACAAAGTAGAAATTAGAAGAGAGAGAGAGAGAGAACTCACCGCGGCCCAGCTTACCTGGAGGCCCAGCAGAGGCCCAGCCCACTGGCCTCTGCCAGTCACCACCTACCTCCCGCCAGGAGGACAGCGCGCACGTGGCCGCCCCGTGTGAGCACGCGCCCCGCCACCTCCTGCTTCCCACCGCTGCCCCGACGCGTCTAGACGACGCCACACATCATCCCGGACCATCTCGCCCACTCCCTTGTCCTCATCCCCTCCTCTCTCTCGCTCGACACCTCATGCCCGTGCGAGCTCGCCGACACCGATCGCCGTACCCGTAGCCAGAGCCACCCCCTCGCCTCTCCGACGCGTCCCCGAGCTCCGCATCGTCGTCCTCTTCGTCCATGTTGAGCCAAGCAACCAGGGAAGCACCGCATCGCCGTCCCTGACATCTTCTTCAACCTCGGTGCCAGCAATCCCCGCCGCTTGATTCGTCGCGTCCAGAGCTTTCCCGGCCCCGTCGTCTGCACCAGCCGACTCACCGTGAGCCACTGACCTTCTCGCCTAACTCAGCATGCTCATCCCCATGCCGTAGCATCGTTCCCCACGAGCACCGAAGCCGCCGTCCGCCATTGCTACTGCACTCATAGCCCCCGTGCTCCCCTGGCCTCACCATGCTGCTCTTAGTGCTCCCCGTGTCTAGCAGGTGCTGCCCAGCCTCTCCATTTGCTCACTGATGCATCGTAGCGACGCGCCCGTGCACCACCGAACACCACTACCGCCAAAGCTCGTCGCCGGCATGAGTTCCGGTGACCTCGCGACCTCCCACTTGGTTCTCTGGATGCACCGCCCCGCTGGTCGAGATCATAGGCAGTCGGAATGCATCCGGCCGGGTGGCAAAATGGGCCATCGAGATGGCCCCTTACACGATCTTCTACCAGCCTAGCACCGCCATCAAGTCCCAAGCATTGGCCGACTTCCTCGTCGACTGGGCCGAGACCCAGTACCTACCGCTGGCTCCCGACTCCACTCATTGGCGCATGCACTTCGATGGGTCCAAGATGCGCACCGGCCTGGGAGCCGGCATCATCCTCACCTCTCCCAAAGGCGACAAGCTCAGATACATGCTGCAAATTCACTTTGCCGCCTCCAACAACGTGGCCGAGTACGAGGCACTCATACATGGGCTCCGGCTTGCCAAAGAGCTCGGCATTCGCCGGATCCTATGTTATGGCGACTCGGACTTGGTGGTCCAGCAATCATCCGGCGACTGGGACACCAAGGACGCAAATATGGCAAGCTACCGCTTCCTCGTTCAGCAGATCAGCGGGTACTTTGAAGGGTGCGAGTTCCTCCACGTAACGAGAGCCGACAACGAGCCAGCTGATACCCTGGCTCGAATAGGCTCCACTCGGCAGGCAATACCAACCGGTGTCTCTTTGCAACGCCTCCTCAAGCCGTCTCCAGAGTCCGATTCCATCTTCGTGCCGCCTGACTCCGACGTGGCCGGGTCCGGCTCGAAGAACCAAGCAGGTGACCCGGGGACTTCGATAGTCGGCCCGGGGACGTCAGTAGGCGGCTCGGGGACTTCCGTAGTTACGCCTGACCCGGGGACTGCCACACCCGACTCGGGGACTGCGGTAGTCGGCCCGGGGACTGCTCCAACACAACAGGCGGCGGCCGACTCCAGCGTTTCACCACCCAGCCCGCCCGCCCTGGTCGCAGTAGCCGTGTTGGAAATAGAAGAAGTCGCAGCTCCATCATGGGCTCAGTCCATCCTCAACTTCCTAATAAACCAAGATCTGCCGGCTGAGGAAACAGAGGAAAGACAAGTCCAACGCCGAGCCAGAGCATACACAATCGTCAATAGAGAGCTCGTCAAGCGCAGTGTCACTGGAGTCCTCCAGCGGTGCGTCAAGCAAGAGAAGGGCATCGCAATCCTCAGAGATATCCACCAAGGAGAATGTGGCCACCATGCGGCCTCAAGATCACTCGTCGCCAAAGCCTTCCGCCATGGTTTCTTTTGGCCGACTGCTTTCGATGACGCCAAGGAGTTAGTTAAACATTGCAAAGGGTGCCAACTTTTCAGCTCCAAGCAACACATGCCGGCTTCAGCACTCAAGACCATTCCCCTCACTTGGCCCTTCGCAGTTTGGGGACTGGACATGGTGGGCCCATTCAAGACGGCGCGTGGCGGCATGACACATCTGCTTGTCACTGTGGACAAATTCACCAAATGGATTGAGGCAAAGCCGATCAAGAAGCTGAATGGGCCGACTGCCGTGACATTCATCGCAGATATAACAACTCGATACGGCATGCCACACAGCATCATCACCGACAATGGCATGAATTTTGCCAAGGGAGCCTTGGCACGTTTCTGCGAGACGCAAGGCACCCGGTTGGACTTAGCTTCTGTTGCCCACCCGCAGTCAAACGGCCAGGTCGAGCGAGCCAACGGCCTCACCCTTTCCGGCATCAAGCCCCGACTGGTCGTACCACTGGAGCGTTCAGCCGGCTATTGGCTTGACAAGCTGCCGGCCGTCCTCTAGAGTCTGCGCACTACCCCAAACAAGTCAACCGGCTTCACTCCTTTCTTCCTCGTATATGGTGCCGAGGCGGTCATCCCAACCGACATCAAGTTCGATTCACCTCGGGTAACCATGTACAGGGAGGCGGAGGCTAAGGAAGCACGAGAAGACGGTGTCGACCTGCTGGAAGAGGCCGGCTGTTAGCCCTCAGCCGGTCCGCCATCTATCAGCAGGGCCTGCGCCGTTACCAAAGCCGGAAGGTCAAGCCAAGATCCTTCCAAGAGGGCGATCTTGTGCTCCGGCTGATCTAGCGAACAGCCGGCCAGCACAAGCTCTTGGCCCCTTGGGAGGGCCCCTTCGTCATCAGCAGAGCTTTAGGCAACGACTCCTACTACCTAATCGACGCGCAGAAGCCGAAGGCACGAAAGAGAGACGACTCCGGCAAGGAGTCGGAACGACCATGGAACGCCAACCTCCTCCGAAGATTTTATAGTTGAAATACAGTATGTATCATGCTAACTTTTGTACTAAGTACGAGACAATAGGCCCCCCGAGGAGAGCTCGGGGACTGCCATCTTTTATTTATGAATGAAGAGTATTATGCTTATGACCTTGTCATTTCATTTACTTTTTCCGTCCGGCACCAGGTTCAACTAGTCGGCCCGGGGACTGGCTGCCTAGAGTTATATTAGAAATCCTACCCGCGGTCAGACAAGTAGTGTGCCGGCACCCAAGCCTTCTCTTGCCAAAAGTCGCAGTTCGAAGAACCGGCTGTCCGGCTGGCAAGAGTTAAAGGCAGGAAAGGACGCCCACACGAAAAACGGCTAGGGACTAACGGACTAATATAACAAAAGCCGGTTTTTCTCCCACCACCGACCGACTATGTAACGCCCTCGATGCGGCTATATCTCCCACGTGTCGAAGCACGACTTAGAGGCATAACCGCATTGAAAGCAATGTCGCAAGTGAGGTAATCTTCACACAACCCATGTAATACATAAGGGAAAGAGATACATAGTTGGCTTACAATCGCCACTTCACACAATTACATGAATAAAGCATTACATCATCCAGATACAATCAAGGTCCGACTACGGAACCAAAATAAAAGAAGAACCCCAAATGCGACAAAGGTCCCCGATCGACCCCAACTGGGCTCCACTACTGATCAACTAGAATGGAAACAACACAAAGGACAAGATCTTCATCGAGCTCCTCCTGAGCTTGGTTGCGTCACCTGCTCGGTAACATAGGCACCTGCAAACTGGTTTTGGAAGTATCTGGTGAGCCACGGGGACTCAGCAATCTCGCACCCGCGAGATCAAGACTATTTAAGCTTATAGGAAGGATGGAGTAATGAGGTGGAGCTGCAGTAAGCGACTAGCATATATGGTGGCTACAATCGCAAAAGAGAGCGAGAAGAGAGGACAAAGCACGGTCGATAAAAGTATGATCAAGAAGTGATCCTATAGCAACCTACGTCAAGCATAACTCCAACACCGTGTTCACTTCCCGGACTCCGCCGGAAAGAGACCATCACGGTTACACACACGGTTGATGTATTTTAATTAAGGTCAACTTCGGGTTTTCTACAACCGGACGTTAACAAATTCCCATCTGCCCATAACCGCGGGCACGGCTTTCGAAAGATAATACCCTGCAGGGGTGTCCCAACTTAGCCCATCACAAGCTCTCACGGTCAACGAAGGAATAGACCTCCACCCGAGACGTTCCGATCAGACTCGGTATCCCGGTACAACAAGACATTTCGACAGGGTAAAACTAAACCAGCAACACCGCCTGAATGTGCCGACAAATCCCGATAGGAGCTGCACATATCTCTTTCTCAGGGCACACTCAGATTGTCCAAGGTACGGGTAGGCCAACCCAGAGTTGCCCCTGGTGGCCACCGGCAGCTGACAGGTTGGACCAACACTCAGAGGAGCACTGGCCCGGGGGGGTAAAATAATGATGACCCTTGAGTCTGCAGAACCCAAGGGAAAGAAAAGGCTAGGTGGCAAATGGTAAAACCAAGGTTGGGCATTGCTGGAAGAGCTTTACTTAAGGCGAACTGTCAAGGGGTTCCCATTATAGCCCAACCGCGTAAGGGATGCAAAATCCGGGAACATAACACCGATATGACGGAAACTAGGGCGGCAAGAGTGGAACGAAACACCAGGCATAAGGCCGAGCCTTCCACCCTTTACCAAGTATATAGATGCATTAATTAAATAAGATATATTGTGATATCCCAACAAGTAAACATGTTCCAACAAGGAACAACATCTCCATGTTCCAACAAGGAACAAACTTCAATCTTCACCTGCAACTAACAACGCTATAAGAGGGGCTGAGCAAAGCGGTAACATAGCCAATCAACGGTTTGCTAGGACATGGTGGGTTAGAGGTTTGACATGTCAATTTGGGAGGCTGACAAGCAAATGGTAGGCATCGTAGCATTGGCAAAGCAAAAGAGCGAGCAAACTAGCATAGCAAAGATAGTAGTGATTTCGAGGGTATGATCATCTTGCCTGAAATCCCGCAAGGAAGAAGAACGAATCCAAGAAGAAGACAAACGGTCGTAGACGAACAAATCCTCACAACTCCGGAACGAAACCGAAGCTAACGAGAGAAGCAACCCGGAAAGAAACAAACAACATAGTAAACACACAAGCATAAACAAGTCATGATGCACAAACAAGTATGATGCATGTCCGGTTTAATGAGGCATGGCATGGCAAAGTGCAACAAACAATACTACAAGTTAAGTGGAGCTCAATATGCAACGAGGTGCATGTTGACGGAACACCACATCAATTATTTAGTTATCTCTCGTTTAAGCTACCCAACAATATTAACTGTTGTTAAACATGGAAAGAGGCGAAGCATAATATAAACTATACCATCTAAACAATTTAAATGGGGCCGGATATAAAAACAACAAATCCGGTAAATCCCCATATGCATTTAGCAATTTAATGCAACAACAAGTTTAAACATTTTAAATGTTGTTATCATGATGCGGATGACATATACAAGTTTTATGCAATTTTATGAAAATGTTGACATGAGCATGTTATGAAGCACTTGGTCACCATGGCGGAACAAAAAGGGTGCCACGGCGGCGAAACAAAAATGGTGCCACGGCAACATATCCGAAAATGATGCCACGGCAACATATCCGAAAATGATGCCACGGCAACATATCGGTTCCGGTAGCTCACGGAGATACCGGTGCAAAAGGAGGCGTGCGGATGCGTGCATGGATGGTGGGGTGATCCCGGATTCCGGGTGTCCCACAGGTCGACGGCATGGCAAACGAGGAGGAACGTGCAAGGAACAATTCGGACATGGTGCAAACACGGGCATCTCATACAACGTGCATTCGGTCCATCGCGGTCGTTTCGGGTTATACCTTCGAAGCGTTCAAACGAGACGGTTCGCATTCGGAGCGGTGTAGAGGAAGTAGGCGTTCACGGGACGTCGTCGGAAGTAGTTGTTCACGTGGCGACGGTAGTGGAAGTAGTGGTACCCGACGGCGGCGGTAGTTGTTCAGGGTCTTGGCGGGTCGTCGTGTAGCCGTACATGTTAGTCGTGGTACTTGCGGTCTCGGCGACGGTAGTCGTTCACGTTTCGTAGTCGATGTACTTGAACTTGACGAAACTCTCAGCAACAATAGTGGTGCCTATCATAATGGAACTTGGCGCATCCAACATCTTCGGGCGTAGAGGTACTTGCAAAAACCGAGATGGTCTTGACGATCCAGCGAGACGACGTGGTTTGGGGCGGTCTCGGTCTTGGCGTCCGTGCGGTAGCCGCGAGCTCATGGCCTACAGCAGCAGCAAGGGGCGGAACGGGTCGGAGACGCCGTGCGCTGATGGTGGTCGCGCAGGGGCTTCACGCGAACAGGGCCACGGCGATGCTGATGGGGAGGCGTGAAGGAGGCAGGGTGCTGGCGAAGGAGGGAGCAGGGGCGATGCTTGGGGCTCGGGGTGGCGCTCGGCAAAAGGAGCAGCTCCGGCGAGAAGGCAAAGCAGAGAAGGCTGGGGTCGAGCACGGGGAGGCTGGATGCCGACAGCGAGGAAGGACGGCGCGGCGCGGAGAGCTGGTGGTGGCGCTCCTGGACGCAGCGGGAGGAAGAGCATCCCGGCACTGCTCGGGAGGCGCGAAGCAGAGGCGCGGGGAGGGAGCCGCACGAAGAGGGAGGAGGGCACGGGGACCGGGACCGGGTCCGGCGAGGAGCTATGGGCGCCGGCGACTGCAGGCGACGGGGGTGCTCCCCGGGTCCGGTGAGGCGCTATGGTCGCGCGAGGAGGCGGACGAACGGGCCAGGCGGCGACGGACGACGGATGCGGGCGCGGGTGCTCGAGGGGCTCCTCTCCTCGAGCACTCGGGCGACGAGGATTTGGCGAGGAGGAGGCGCGGTCGCGGCCTGGTGCTGCAGAGGAAGGCGCGCGGGATCGAGAGGGAGAGAGTGAGATGGGGACTGGGATGAGCGAGGGAGATGGCGGCACTGGAGGAAGGGTTCGAGGGGAAGAGAGGGATCGAGGGACAGAGCTAGGGTTGGTTATCGGTGCGGCTGGGCTTCAGGAGGGTTGGTGGGCCTAGGAGGCCGGCTAGGTTACAGGCTGCTGGGCTTCTTCTCCCTCTCTTATATTTTCTGAAAATAGAAAATAAATCAAGGAAGAAAGGAGAAGAAAGGAAGGTAGAAATAGAATTTTGGGCAAGGGGATTATTTTCCCGGACTCGCGAAAATATGCTCGTTCCAAGAAAAATAGAAAGGGGCATGATTGAAAGATTTAAATTCAAACTCATTTGAAATTCAAATGGGTTTGAACTAGGACTTGATGAAAGGAAGGTCCAAAAAATGTTCGGATTTTTGGTGGAGCTCCGGAAAATGATGAAATAATTTATGGGCAGAGTTGGAGATCAAGAACTAAGATAATAAAGGCATTGGGATTTTGCAAGTGTGTTATGGTGAATTCCAAAAATGGAATATTTTATTATAGCTCCCTAATAATATTGAGAGGCTTTAATATGTTATAAAGAGAAATCACGAGTGAATTCCCTCGATTTAAATGGATCGAAAAAAAAATCCATACGATTTATTTAGTTGAGTTTTAAAAAAAATGACATGATGGCATGATGCAATGCAAATGATGCAACAAACAAAACAAATCACACGACGAAACTCGGAGTAGCTGGAAGTCTTCTGGAGCGTCGGTCTCGGGGCGTTACAACACTCCACCACTACAAGAGGATCTCGTCCCGAGATCTAGGATGGCACCGGAGAGAAACGGAAGAGGAAGAGAAGAGGTAAAACTAAGTTGCTTCTTCGACCAATGAGTGAAACCAAAGAACCTTGAGAGGTTGAGCAATTTAAAAGAAAGAGCACAACTGAGAAGAACGAGTTTGCAAACAATCCGTTAGAAAAAAAAAGGAACAAGGTACATTACGAGAACTTGAAGGTTGCAAAGACATGAATCAAGAGTTTAATGGACAAGGTAGAATTCGAAACCACTCCGGTTAAAACAAGATGAGAGGGGAAGAATTCGGGCAGTACTCCGGTTGAACATGGAAGGAAGAGAACATGAACTTGAGAAGATGGGATGTTACTTGATGAAATCAACAACACACTGCCTCCGGAACTATTGAAAGAATGGCACAATGGGTAAGAAGGATTTCAGACAGCTCTCCAGTTGAGAAAGGAGGGAAAAACTTGATAAGATTAGAGAACTCGAATGAAAACACGACACTCCGGTTAAATGGATAAGCAAGAAAAGAACACGATCCTCACGAATCGAGATGGTGAGTGAAAAGAGCAACGTAACAATGCCTCCGGAAGAAAGAATAGAAGATAGGTCATTGGAATAACAGAATGGAGGGGGAAATGGCAACTTCTGCCACAATTGAGCTTGGAAAGCACCCTTCCAAGAAGGTTACAACGGGGTTGTTGGGAAAAACCAACAACGAAACGAATAAGCTTGTAGTGGGCTTATGGAAAACATCTCAAAATTATGAGGTGACAACCGGCCACTAACGGAAACGATTGCTAGCTTTAGATCGACGAAGAGATGAACACTTCTTCCACCAAGATGATAAAGAGATAACTTGGATCATTGGCAAGCACCACAAATAGCAACATTCCAATGGAAGGCTTTTAGGTGAAATATGACACAAGATAACTCCAACAACGAGGTTGATGGATTTAAAAATAACTCATTCTTAACAACATGTGAATCATGGAACATGAACTCACATTATCAAGAATGACATAATACCACCTCTAAAATATGGTAGAAAGAATTGCACTCCGGATTACCATATGAAGAAAGCTTGAGCTCCTTAGGAAAGAATCTCGATGAAAACTTTGAGAAGGGAATTAAATCCTTGATGAACCATCATGTAGAACCTCCATGAAGAACTCCGGTAAACAAAAGGAATGAAAAGAAAGAGAAATTGAAAACACAAGGTGAATCCTTGCAATGATTTAGATGGATCTCCGTGATAATTAGAGCTTGGAACTCCGGGAAAAAGAGAAGAGAAACAAATGAAACCGAGAATTTTAAGGGCCTCCGGAATAAAGAATTAATCACTTGGATGAACAAGAATAAGAATTATGTTATGCTTATCCTTCACCAATTAAATTGATGACAATCAGCGGATTTGGCATACTACTTATTCTCGTAGAAAGGATTAAAAGAGATATATCAAAACTTGAGAAGGTCTTCAACGAACCACCGGTAGAATTGAAATAACAAATACCTAAATATGATGAACAAGGAAGAGAGATCTTGAAAGAACCCCCGTAAGAATTGAAATTGAACGTAGCAAATGCACAAATCACCGGGAAGAATTGCAAAATGAATGAAGATACTTTAGGGTATTTAGATACATGAGAACGAAGAGATCAAGAACTGATTAGAGGATATTCGATTGATGCATCGGCAAGATAGGAGAATGATAACTGACAGCTGAGAATGAATAAACCTGAATTGATGGACTCCGGATGACAAACTGAGAAGACTCTTGAATATCTCCTGATGGGTGAAAAAGATTCTCACAATCGAAAACAATTATGAGAGGATGGCAACAAGCTAGCACCATGAATCTTGAAGAGAATAGAGCAAGATTAAAGAGAAACTCTTCTTCGGTCTTCAAATGATGAGAATGACAACGAGAAACACCACCAAGAATTATTGAGGCACACCGGAAGAATCAAAAGCGAAGAGGTTGAGCCAACGATGAAAGAATTTGAAAGATCAAGGAGAAAGGCATTTGACTGATGATAACTCAATGTTACGTCAAACTTGGAAAAGAATTTGAGAGTAACACCGGGAAAATAAGAAGAGTTAGGTAAGATCCTGGAAAAAGACCTGTGGGTTAGGGCCCACTAAAAGGATACACCGTTGAACGATTGATTGAAATAGATATTGCACCGGTAGAATTAAATGACTTGAATGAGATAATAATCTCCAAATAGCTTGAACGGATTGAGAATGGAAACACGAATCTTCTGAGATATCTTGAGCACTCCGAATAAGAATAGAGAGAGATGAACAATTATGAGAGGCACCGGCATGGGATAGCAATGAAATACAGAAAAGAATATGATCAACCCCGAAAGCTTGAATTGACAACACCGGAGAAGAAAAGGAATGAAGAATGATGAACTTGAAGCTCCATTAGAATCTTCATGAGAATCATCGGATAAGAACATTGACGGAAAAGAATGGAGAAACTTCCCATCAATAAAATGGATACTTAAAGAAGAAATCTTAGTCCTTGAAGAAAAACAAAAGGGAGGGAGGGTGGGAAAAACAAAGGCAACTTGGAGACGGATGAAACAACACCGTTGAGAAGAAGTGATAAATGATCTTGCAAAATGTTGACGTGAACGGATCCACTTGAGGAGAGACACACCGGTTAAAAAAAAGGATTGACAAGACAGACTCGATGATCAAGAAGGATTAGTATTCACATAGGAATATGAGAACACCATTTGGAAAAGGTATGGAATCAACATTTGACTTCGAAGCAACTCGAATACCACAACTCAAAACAAAACAAAGGATTGGCTTGCAAAATAAGCCAGAACAAACATATGATAGAGATTTCGTCCGAAGTTTTCGTGGTGGGGCCTACACGGGCTCGATCGTACAGCACCATCATGTACAAGGCAGTGCACATGACATACGAAGCGTCCCCGAGTCGGCATAGCCAAGGACTCTTTAAGACACAACGAGACCACTGTAAAACCAACCGTGAATAGGCGGACCACTAGACGTCGAACCCCAATTTCATATCATACATCCGTCAGAAAGATATCCTAAGAGCTACTTGAATTCCCACCTATGAAACTCCCGATATTTTCCGGTTATGCAATCAGGTGTTGGGGATACAGGGGAAGCATAATATCTCACCCAAACTAACAAATCCTACATCCAGCTGTATCCATCCTTCAACACATAACCAAGAAACCTTCGGAAATCGTCTACCTCAACCTTCGAAAAGCATCCGTTATACAAGTCATGGCAATACTCCCGTACTCACCTCAGTACTGGGTTATCGGGGTTATCTCACCAACAACTGCATAAAAGAGATTTTCGATGTCGGCGTACTAAACTCAGGTATTCCAGAACTGCAACGATAAAATTATGACGACAACACCTCAGAGCTCAACTCCCCGGGAAACTTCCACTAAACCCCTGACAGGAGGCACCAAGACAATGTTCTCATCATAAAACCATCGGAACGATTCCAAGATACCCGCGTGATCCCAAAATTTTTTTTAGTGAAATTTGAGAAGAGAAGAGTCAAAACTCTACGTCAGGATGCCTTACCAGAGCGATGAAGAGACTGGTGAGTAAAAAGAATTCCTAACTCTCCGATATATATAATCCTAAATGACTCAAAATATTTTTCTAGACACAACTCGGCCGCTAAAAACGATCAAGCAGTGGGGCTCCTAAGGTCGGGGAAGGCTCTGATTACCAACTTGTAACGCCCTCGATGCGGCTATATCTCCCACGTGTCGAAGCACGACTTAGAGGCATAACCGCATTGAAAGCAATGTCGCAAGTGAGGTAATCTTCACACAACCCATGTAATACATAAGGGAAAGAGATACATAGTTGGCTTACAATCGCCACTTCACACAATTACATGAATAAAGCATTACATCATCCAGATACAATCAAGGTCCGACTACGGAACCAAAATAAAAGAAGAACCCCAAATGCGACAAAGGTCCCCGATCGACCCCAACTGGGCTCCACTACTGATCAACTAGAACGGAAACAACACAAAGGACAAGATCTTCATCGAGCTCCTCCTGAGCTTGGTTGCGTCACCTGCTCGGTAACATAGGCACCTGCAAACTGGTTTTGGAAGTATCTGGTGAGCCACGGGGACTCAGCAATCTCGCACCCGCGAGATCAAGACTATTTAAGCTTATAGGAAGGATGGAGTAATGAGGTGGAGCTGCAGCAAGCGACTAGCATATATGGTGGCTACAATCGCAAAAGAGAGCGAGAAGAGAGGGCAAAGCACGGTCGATAAAAGTATGATCAAGAAGTGATCCTATAGCAACCTACGTCAAGCATAACTCCAACACCGTGTTCACTTCCCGGACTCCGCCGGAAAGAGACCATCATGGTTACACACACGGTTGATGTATTTTAATTAAGGTCAACTTCGGGTTTTCTACAACCGGACGTTAACAAATTCCCATCTGCCCATAACCGCGGGCACGGCTTTCGAAAGATAATACCCTGCAGGGGTGTCCCAACTTAGCCCATCACAAGCTCTCATGGTCAACGAAGGAATAGACCTCCACCCGAGACGTTCCGATCAGACTCGGTATCCCGGTACAACAAGACATTTCAACAGGGTAAAACTAAACCAGCAACACCGCCCGAATGTGCCGACAAATCCCGATAGGAGCTGCACATATCTCTTTCTCAGGGCACACTCAGATTGTCCAAGGTACGGGTAGGCCAACCCAGAGTTGCCCCTGGTGGCCACCGGCAGCTGAC
>NC_041388.1:2792939-2807118 GCF_002162155.2 Triticum dicoccoides | reverse complement strand
GATGACCCTTGAGTCTGCAGAACCCAAGGGAAAGAAAAGGCTAGGTGGCAAATGGTAAAACCAAGGTTGGGCATTGCTGGAAGAGCTTTACTTAAGGAGAACTGTCAAGGGGTTCCCATTATAGCCCAACCGCGTAAGGGACGCAAAATCCGGGAACATAACACCGATATGACGGAAACTAGGGCGGCAAGAGTGGAACAAAACACCAGGCATAAGGCCGAGCCTTCCACCCTTTACCAAGTATATAGATGCATTAATTAAATAAGATATATTGTGATATCCCAACAAGTAAACATGTTCCAACAAGGAACAACATCTCCATGTTCCAACAAGGAACAAACTTCAATCTTCACCTGCAACTAACAACGCTATAAGAGGGGCTGAGCAAAGCGGTAACATAGCCAATCAACGGTTTGCTAGGACATGGTGGGTTAGAGGTTTGACATGTCAATTTGGGAGGCTGACAAGCAAATGGTAGGAAATCGTAGCATTGGCAAAGCAAAAGAGCGAGCAAACTAGCATAGCAAAGATAGTAGTGATTTCGAGGGTATGATCATCTTGCCTGAAATCCCGCAAGGAAGAAGAACGAATCCAAGAAGAAGACAAATGGTCGTAGACGAACAAATCCTCACAACTCTGGAACGAAACCGAAGCTAACGAGAGAAGCAACCCGGAAAGAAACAAACAACATAGTAAACACACAAGCATAAACAAGTCATGATGCACAAACAAGTATGATGCATGTCCGGTTTAATGAGGCATGGCATGGCAAAGTGCAACAAACAATACTACAAGTTAAGTGGAGCTCAATATGCAACGAGGTGCATGTTGACGGAACACCACATCAATTATTTAGTTATCTCTCGTTTAAGCTACCCAACAATATTAACTGTTGTTAAACATGGCAAGAGGTGAAGCATAATATAAACTATACCATCTAAACAATTTAAATGGGGCCGGATATAAAAACAACAAATCCGGTAAATCCCCATATGCATTTAGCAATTTAATGCAACAACAAGTTTAAACATTTTAAATGTTGTTATCATGATGCGGATGACATATACAAGTTTTATGCAATTTTATGAAAATGTTGACATGAGCATGTTATGAAGCACTTGGTCACCATGGCGGAACAAAAAGGGTGCCACGGCGGCGAAACAAAAATGGTGCCACGGCAACATATCCGAAAATGATGCCACGGCAACATATCCGAAAATGATGCCACGGCAACATATCGGTTCCGGTAGCTCACGGAGATACCGGTGCAAAAGGAGGCGTGCAGATGCGTGCATGGATGGTGGGGTGATCCCGGACTCCGGGTGTCCCACAGGTCGACGGCATGGCAAACGAGGAGGAACGTGCAAGGAACAATTCGGACATGGTGCAAACACGGGCATCTCATACAACGTGCATTCGGTCCACGGCGGTCGTTTCGGGTTATACCTTCGAAGCGTTCAAATGAGACGGTTCGCATTCGGAGCGGTGTAGAGGAAGTAGGCGTTCACGGGACGTCGTCGGAAGTAGTTGTTCACGTGGCGACGGTAGTGGAAGTAGTGGTACACGACGGCGGCGGTAGTTGTTCAGGGTCTTGGCGGGTCGTCGTGTAGCCGTACATGTTAGTCGTGGTACTTGCGGTCTCGGCGACGGTAGTCGTTCACGTTTCGTAGTCGATGTAGTTGAACTTGACGAAACTCTCAGCAACAATAGTGGTGCCTATCGTAATGGAACTTGGCGCATCCAACATCTTCGGGCGTAGAGGTACTTGCAAAAACCGAGATGGTCTTGACGATCCAGCGAGACGACGTGGTTCGGGGCGGTCTCGGTCTTGGCGTCCGTGCGGTAGCCGCGAGCTCATGGCCTACAGCAGCAGCAAGGGGCGGAACGGGTCAGAGACGCCGTGCGCTGATGGTGGTGGCGCAGGGGCTTCACGCGAATAGGGCCACGGCGATGCTGATGGGAAGGCGTGAAGGAGGCAGGGTGCTGGCGAAGGAGGGAGCAGGGGCGATGCTTGGGGCTCGGGGTGGCGCTTGGCAAAAGGAGCAGCTCCGGCGAGAAGGCAAAGCAGAGAAGGCTGGGGTCGAGCACGGGGAGGCTGGATGCCGGCAGCGAGGAAGGACGGCGCGGCGCGGAGAGCTGGTGGTGGCGCTCCTGGACGCAGCGGGAGGAAGAGCATCCCGGCACTGCTTGGGAGGCGCGAAGCAGAGGCGCGGGGAGGGAGCCGCACGAAGAGGGAGGAGGGCACGGGGACCGGGACCGGGTCCGGCGAGGAGCTGTGGGCGCCGGTGACTGCAGGCGACGGGGGTGCTCCCCGGGTCCGGTGAGGTGCTGTGGTCGCGCGAGGAGGCGGACGAACGGGCCAGGCGGCAGCGGACGACGGATGCGGGCGCGGGTGCTCGAGGGGCTCCTCTCCTCGAGCACTCGGGCGACGAGGATTTGGCGAGGAGGAGGCGCGGTCGCGGCCTGGTGCTGCAGAGGGAGGCGCGCGGGATCGAGAGGGAGAGAGTGAGATGGGGACCGGGATGAGCGAGGGAGATGGCGGCGCTGGAGGAAGGGTTCGAGGGGAAGAGAGGGATCGAGGGACAGAGCTAGGGTTGGTTATCGGTGCGGCTGGGCTTCAGGAGGGTTGGTGGGCCTAGGAGGCCGGCTAGGTTATAGGCTGCTGGGCTTCTTCTCCCTCTCTTATATTTTCTGAAAATAGAAAATAAATCAAGGAAGAAAGGAGAAGAAAGGAAGGTAGAAATAGAATTTTGGGCAAGGGGATTATTTTCCCGGACTCGCAAAAATATGCTCGTTCGAAGAAAAATAGAAAGGGGCATGATTGAAAGATTTAAATTCAAACTCATTTGAAATTCAAATGGGTTTGAACTAGGACTTGATGAAAGGAAGGTCCAAAAAATGTTCGGATTTTTGGTGGAGCTCCGGAAAATGATGAAATAATTTATGGGCAGAGTTGGAGATCAAGAATTAAGATAATAAAGGCATTGGGATTTTGCAAGTGTGTTATGGTGAATTCCAAAAATGGAATATTTTATTATAGCTCCCTAATAATATTGAGAGGCTTTAATATGTTATAAAGAGAAATCACGAGTGAATTCCCTCGATTTAAATGGATCGAGAAAAAAATCCATACGATTTATTTAGTTGAGTTTTAAAAAAATGACATGATGGCATGATGCAATGCAAATGATGCAACAAACAAAACAAATCACACGACGAAACTCGGAGTAGCTGGAAGTCTTCTGGAGCGTCGGTCTCGGGGCGTTACAGACTACCAGAGTAGCCGGCCGGACGGCTTCCATTCACCTCACTTCAGTCTAAAAAAAGCTCGAGTACTTACCTCCCCAAAAGGGGAAGGCGGCAAAGGAAACAGCCTAAGGACAAAAAGCATACGTAAATGGAAGCCAAACACGCACACAATAATATTTACATAAAAGACCTTCAAAAGGCCGGCATTCAACATAGTTTGAATATATCCCCAGCGGGTGGAACTGCGCAAGCTTAATAAAATTGTTCAAAAGGCAACAAGCAGGAAAAAAAGACAAGGACGGCAGATTAAGCCGAGGGAGCGACTGGCGAGTCGGGTAGGTCGGTGGAGACGGCAGTGCCGGCTGGAGGAGTGGCCGGCTGGCGAACCTCGGCATGATCACCGCCTCCCGCAGAGGGCGTGCTAGCACGCGCCTTGTTGCTGGAGGCACGATCAGGCTGAGGCTGGCTGGCCGCTTCACCGGCCGGCTCAACGTCTTCGCCTTCCTCTCCTTCGTCATCTTCGCCTTCATCGCTGGAGGCGATCTCCTCTGCCGAGTCCTCACCCGCTGCCGAGTCCAGCCCGAACCACTCCTCCGGCTGGGCAACGCCGTCGTCATTAATTTCAGGAGCGAAGACGCTGATGTCAGTGCACTCGGCGATGGTCGAGGCGCGTTGAGCGATAGACGGCCGCACCTCCTCCAGCTCTTCGTCGGCCTCCAGCCGCCAGGTGCATAGCTGGTCCAGGTTCAGCCCCGGATACCAGGCTCGGATGAACTCCAGCGCCCGCCCAGCTCCAAGCCGGGCTACCCATGCCTTCCAGGCCTGGAAGCGGCCAACCGCAACCTCCAGCCAGTCGGCAGTCCGACTTGGGGTGCGGGGAATCGTCTCGCTTGGCCAGAGGGCGGCGAACACCTACGCCCCGGCGCGCTGGAGGCGGCGGAGCATATGGTGAGCCGGCTGTAGCCGGGCTTGGACCGCCAAGAGTTGCTCCTCGAGCGTCCGACTCGCACCCGGCGCGATTTCAGCCCCTGCCTGCCGGCGCGCCTCGCGATGGGCCTTGATGGTTTGGGCGGCGAAGACGGAGTAGCCGGGAAAGTAGTCTGCACAGAGAACAAAAAGCAGCACAAGTCAGAACACAAATCAGGGATCAAGGGGCAAGCAAGGAGTGAAGAAGGCGGCTTACCATCGATCAGATCCTCGATACGACCGAAGCCCTCGCTCAATGCCTGCTTCGCCTCAGCCCAGCCCACCGCTTCGGTCTCGAACTCGGCCCTCAGGGTGTCCTCGCTGTCATGCGCCTTCTTCAGGGCCGCCCTGTGGCTGTCCTCCTGGTCGGCCAACTTCTTGGCCAGGCGGTCACGCTCCAGGACCAAGGCGCTGTACTCGGCTTCCTTGGCGCGAAGGGCGGCCTGGGCCCCGCTGAGCTGCTCCCTCAAGTCGGCATTAGCTCCTGCAAGGATGATCTGGCTGCTCAGCAGTCGACCCGAATCTCGGGGACTACACCCAGTGGGTGCGCTGGCGCGCCCCCACAGGAGATGAACGAAACAAAGCACGCACTCCAGCTGCTGGTCAGATCCTCGGTTCCCCGGCCCAGCTCCTGAGCCTGGGAGTTGAAGGCGGCAGCGCGGAGGTTATGATACTCCTGGAAGATCAGACAGGAGGCGAGAATAAGGTAGTCGTCAAGGAAGATCCGACCCGACTGCTCAGCAGTCAGCCCGAATCTCGGGGACTACATCCAGTGGGTGCGCTGACGCGCCCCCACGGAAGAAATCAAAGAACAAAACAACCCGGGTCAGAAGACTCACCCGGATGACGGCCCGCGTCGTGAGGAACTCTTGGGTGTATCGCTGTAGCGAGGCGGCCTGAGCTTGAAGTCGGTTCCGGACCTCCTGGGCCGCCGCGTTCAGCTCACCCGTCCCCCCGCTGGGGGTCCACTCGGACGTGCTGGTGCTGGCCGCCTCCAGGGCCTCCACCGTCTGGCCGGCGCCCGTAGCTTGGTGCGGTTCCGGCGTGGAGGCGCCACCCCCTACGCACCGACGCAATGCCGGCTGCGCCTTGAGCCCGGCCCCTGCCTCCGGCTCGCCCCCGGCCGGCTGCTCTGGCACCGCAGCCGATTGGCCGCTTTGGCCCGCTCCGGTGGGCGCTGCCGGCGGCGCCCTCTTCATGAAGATCACGGAGTCCTCCCTCCTCTCCCTCACCAGCGGGTCTTGGTCGACCTCCTTCGACGGGGGCACTGGGATGCTGGGGGCCACAGCACGGAGGGGAACGACGAGCAGCGGAGGCTGGTTGTGCGAGGCCTCCGCCTCCGTCTCCGCGGTTGCCGCCTCCGCCTGGGCCTTGGCTGCTGCATCGGCCTGCTCCTTCATCGCCTGGGCGGTCCTTCGCTCCGCCGCCTCCCGCTCCTCCCGCGCCTCCCGTGTGTTCCGCTCCGTGGCCTTCCTAAGGTCGGTGCAGGGATCCACGCGGCGGGAGCCTAAAGACCCTCCAGTCGGCCCGACTACGGAGCCGCCGGGACCCCGCTCAAGGGAAAGCAAAAAATACTATTTATCAGCAGCGCTTGCTTCTAAAAAGCGCTACTAGTGAGCTCCAGTGTATAAGCATTTCCCTAGTAGTGCTACGTGAATATGACCGGAGGAGTAAACCGTGGAGGGAGATGCCGCACATGGCTTGGAACAATTGGTGTGTCTCCAAGGGGCGCCCTGCCCACATATATAAAGGAGGGAGAGGAGGAGGTCCGCCACCAGGGGCGCGCCATAGGGGGAGGGGAACCGACTAGGACTCCCAATCCTAGTCGCCCCCCCCCCCCTTTCCTTTTTATCGGAGGGGAAATAGGAAGAAGAGGGAGAGGGAGAGGGAAAGAGGAAAGAGGGTCGCACCCCTTCCCCCTTGACCAATTCAGACTCCCTTGGGGGGCATGCACCACCATGCGGGCTTCCCCCTGTTTCTCCCCTATGGCCCATGAAGGCCCATTACTTCCCCGGGGGGTTCCGGTAACCCCTCGGTACTCCGATAAATATCTGAAATGTCCCGAAACCATTTCGGTGTTGGAATACTATCGTCCAATATATCAATATTTACCTCTCGACCATTTCGAGACTCCTCTTCATGTCAGTGATCTCATCAGGGACTCCAAAAAATCTTCGGTCACCAAAACACATAACTCATAATACAAATCGTCATCGAATGTTAAGCGTGCGGAAAAGGAATACCAAACAGAGTCCAATTGTTTTTGTCTTCCCCTTGTTTTTTTAGTATTGCAGAAAAGGAATACCAAACGGAGTCCAATTGACGTGCCAATTTTTGATGATTTTTTATGGACCAAAAGAAGCCCCCGGAGTAAAAGAGTTGGGCCAGAAGAGTCACGATCCATCCGCGAGGGTGGGGGGCACCCCCCACCCCCTGGGCGTGGGCCCCTATCTCGTGGACGACTTGGAGACCCCCCTGACGTGAAACCGACGCCAAAAATTCCTATAAATACAGAAACCCCCAGAAAATAACCTAGATCGGAAGTTCCGCCGCCGCAAGCCTCTGTAGCCACGAGAAATCAATCTAGGCCCTCTATGGCACCCTGCTGGAGGGGGCCATCATCACCGGAGGGCATGGAGGAGGATCTCGAAGGGGCCATCATCACCATGAATGCCAAGGACCAGAGGAGGAACCTCTCCCCATCTAGGGGGGAGGCCATGGAGGAGGAAGCACAAGGGGGAGAACCTCTCCTCCTCTCTCTCGGTGGCGTCGGAGTGCCATCGGGAGGGGAATCATCGCCGCGGCGATCGTCTTCATCAACATCACCATCCTCATATCTTTTACGCGGTCCAATCTCCCACACCCCGCTGTAATCCCTACTTGAACATAGTGCTTTATGCCACATATTATGATCCAATGATGTGTTGCCATCCTATGATGTCTTGAGTAGATATCCTTTGTCTTTGGGTTGATTGATGATCTAGATTGGTATGAGTTGTATGTTTTATTTTCGTGCTGTCCTATTGTGCCCTCCGTGTCACGCAAGCGTGAGGGATTCCCGCTGTATGGTGTTGCAATACGTTCATGATTCTCTTATAGTGGGTTGCTTGAGTAACAGAAGCATAAACCCGAGTAAGGGGGTTGTTGCGTATGGGATAAAGGGGACTTGATGCTTTAATGCTATGGTTGGGTTTTACCTTAATTATCTTTAGTAGTTGCGGATGCTTGCTAGAGTTCGAATCATAAGTGCATTTGATCCAAGAAGAGAAAGTATGTTAGCTTATGCCTCTCCCTCTTATATGAAATTGCAATGACGACTATCGGTCTTGTTAATAATTGTCTAGGACAATTCCGCACACCGATCCATCATTATTCCAAATTCACAATTTATAATATTTAGTAATATATTCTAACTTTATGATAACAGCACCAACTTTCATATTTTAGCTCTCCATACCATGCAAAGTTATCCTCTTCATACCCACAACATAGTTTTATTTCTCGTTTCTAGTTGGAAGTAAACGTTCAGTGTACGTAGAGTCATATCTGTGGCAGATAGGGCTTGAGAGAATATTGATCTTACCTTTAGGTCCTTGTGGGTTCGACACTCCATACTTATCACTTCCACCATTGGGAATTTCTATGGTGATTCCCTACACTTGGGGATTATCAATAATCAAGTGATTCCGGAAGCCCATCAGCATGGAGTTTCTTCATGCGCTTTATACCAATATGACCTAAACTGCAGTTCCATAAATAAGTTGCACTATCATTATTTACTTTGCATCTTTTGTCTTCAATATTATGAATATGTGTATTACTATGATCGAGATTCAACAAAAATAGACCATTCATCAAGGGTGCATGACCATAAAAGATATTACTCATATAAATTGAACAACCATTATTCTCTGATTTAAATGAATAACCGTCTCGCATCAAACAAGATCCGGATATAATGTTCATGCTCAACGCTGGCACCAAATAAAAATTATTCAGGTCTAAAACTAATCCCGAAGGTAGATGTAGAGGTAGCGTGCCGACGGCGATCACATCGACCTTGGAACCATTTCCGACGCGCATCATCACCTCATCCTTAGCCAATCTTCGTTTAATCCGTGGCCCCTGTTTCAACTTTCAAATATAAGCAACAGAACCAGTATCAAATACCCAGGCACTACTACGAGCATTAGTAAGGTACACATCAATAACTTGTATATCAAATATACCTTTCACTTTGCCATCCTTCTTATCCGCCAAATACTTGGGGCTGTTCCACTTCTAGTGACTAGTCTCTTTGCAGTAGAAGCACTCAGATTTAGGCTTAGGTCTAGAATTAGGCTTCTTCCCTTGACCAGCAACTTGCTTGCTATTCTTCTTGAAGTTCCCCTTCTTCCCTTTGCCCTTTTTCTTGAAACTAGTGGTCTTGTTAACCATCAACACTTGATGCTCCTTCTTGATTTCTACCTCCGCAGCCTTTAGCATTGCAAAGAGCTTGGGAATTGTCTTGTTCATCCCTTGCATATTATAGTTCATCATGAAGCCTTTATAGCCCGGTGGCAGTGATTGAAGAACACTGTCAATGACACTATCATGAGGAAGATTAACTCCCAGCTGAGTCAAGTGGTTATGGTACCCAGATATTCTGAGTATGTGTTTACTGACAGAACTATTCTCCTCCATCTTGCAGCTATAGAACTTGTTGGAGACTTCATATCTCTCAACTCGGGCATTTGCTTGAAATATTAACTTCAACTCTTGTAACATCTCATATGCTCCATGATGTTCAAAACATCTTTGAAGTCCCGATTCTAAGCCGTAAAGCATGGCACACTGAACTATCGACTAGTCATCAGCTTTAGTTTGCCAGACGTTCATAACGTCTGGAGTTGCTCCCACAGCAGGCCATGCACCTAGCGGTGCTTCCAGCATGTAATTCTTCTGTGCAGCAATGAGGATAATCCTCAAGTTATGGACCCAGTTCGTGTAGTTGCTACCATCATCTTTCAACTTAGCTTTCTCTAGGAACGCATTAAAATTCAAGGGAACGGTAGCACGGGCCATTGATCTACAACAACATAGATATGCAAAAAGTATCAGGACTAAGTTCATGATAAATTTAAGTTTAGTTAATCATATTAATAAAGAACTCCCACGTAGATAGACATCCCTCTTGTCGGGGGTTGGGTGCGACATATCCCAATGGATGGCTTATCATGGTGCGAGCGAGTGGAACGTCGCCGGTGCCCGGAAGCGGGATGAGGCGTAGACACGAACGCCGGCGTACTTTACCCAGGTTCGGGGCTCTCCTAGGAGATAACACCCCTAGTCCTGCTATGCGGGGTCTCCGCATGATCACTAAGGCAAAGTGAGTACAAGGGCGCTCCTCGAGCTGTATGCTGGAGGTAGGAGAAGGCAGGGCTAGCTCTCTCCTCCCTCTATGATCTGGTCTAGTTCTAATGGGTGGAACCCTTTGCATGGGTGCCCTGGGGGGTTTATATAGGCCTACCCCCAGGGGTACAATGGTAAACTGACTGGGCGCAGGGCCCAGCCGTTAGTCTCTTCGCCTGCCGGCCTCTCTGCCGACTGGTCTGGTACGGAGCCGACAGGCCGTACCCGCCGCTTGCGGGTCTTGCCGGCTACTGATTACTGTAGTTGTGCTTCTAATGACGCAGGCTTGGTCATGGGGTCGTGGCTACAGACCCGCCGCCTGGCAGGCGATTACTGTAGCCACTCCCTGTATCGTCTGGTTAATGGCGCATGGGACCCATGGGAGGGGCAGGCCGACTCCCGGGAGCCGGCTCCCTTCGGGTCCGACTGGTGGCGCTCTTGCCGTCTTCTAGACTCTTGCTGACCGGTAAGGCCCGTCATCCGTGGACTGTACTGACACGCCGTCGTGGGTGCAGGACTCCGCCCACTGTTGCTGACGTCAGGGATGGCTTGGCAACAGTGCCACGCCAGACAGAGATCTCCATTGGTACAGTGCACTATGGCCTATCCATCCCCTGGAAAGGGGAGGGAGTGGGCTTCACTTTTGCCACTCCCCATCCCATCTCCCTCGACGAGGGCATGGGCTTTGTTGGTGTCGTGGGCCGACTCCCCTTGGCCGGCTTCTCTGGAAGCTGCCAGGCGGGGGTCGGCCCGTCTTGATCTCGCCACCAGGACTCGGCCGCATGCAGGCAGTCGGCTGTTCCTTCAGCTGGCCTCCAGAAGGCGGCTCTTCATCCTAGCGTCTTGAGGGGCGCAGTCAGCCCCGATGTCTTGAAAGGTTCGGGGCCTCGGGTTAGCCTACCTGTGGCCCATTACTCTGACAGTAGTCCCCGAAGCTGATGAGGCGCCGCAGATGATCAACTGAGGAGCCTCAGCAGTTTCTTTCTCTGAGTGCTTGAGGTGAAACCACGTTCGACTTCTGCCGGGCCGACTGGTAGGAGTCGGACTCGCCCAATTTTACTTGTCCAAAACTTTCCAATGCCCCGGCGGGATCCCGGTGGCGTACCAGTTAAGCTTCCAGGCCGCCACCCATTTTGGGCCCGTCACGTGGCAACAAGCGGCCAGGCCAGTCTGCCCACCCACATGCGCGACGGGACATGCCTATAGGCAGGGCCCGCCACTACCGCGCCTCGGCGCGTGAGCGGATCCACTGCGGTCGGGGTGGACGGTTGAGGTTCCCACGGAGTTATTGCACGCAGTAACTTTGCACGATAAACATGGGGGGCTTGGGGTAGTGGGCGCAGTAGATCCCACAACCGCCCCCACGGCTTCGCAGCCCATGGGTCTATAAGTAGGGGGAGGAGGGGGAGCGGCAGAGCATGCGTGCCCCGCCTCCTCATTGCTTCTTCTTTTCCCTCTCGCCGCTGCGCCTCAAGCTACGTCGAGCACTGCGGTGGTACGTTCACAATGAGCTCTTCCTCCACCTCCATGCCCCCTGCGATGCACTCCGGCACCTGGGGCGGATCGGAGGTCCACGACAATCATGTCAATTTCATCCGCAAGACGCGTCGGCTGCCCGTCGAGAACCTCGTGCGGGTCTGTCTCGCGCCGAGGGGAGAAATCTCGCCGGTGCCGCAGGAGGACGAGCGGGTCGTCTTCCGCTCATACTGCCTACACGGCCTTGGCCTACCGGCGAGCAGCTTCTTCTGTTCTTTTCTTGAATTCTACGGTCTCCAGCTGCACCACCTCACCCCAACACGGTGGTGCTGCTATCCGCCTTCGTTGCCTTGTGCGAAGGCTTCCTCGACGTTCTCCCCACCATCGACCTCTGGGGGGAGTTCTTCTAATCCAAGCTCGGCACCAAAGCCGCGGGTGTGCTGCCTCAGTGCGGCGCGTTCATCGCCGTGTGGAGGTCGGGGGCCGACAACCCGTTTCCCTCCATCAAGCTGATAAAGTCAATGAAGATGTTTCAGCGGTCGTACTTCTACGTGAAGAGCGTCTCCGCGGAGGGCGACTGGGTCAATCTGCCGGCCTACGTAGCAGGCCCGCCGGCTGGGAGGCAGCCCAACTGGTCGTATCAGGCCAGGACGCTGACACCCGCAGGAGCCGACACCGTCGCGCGACTTCAAGTGCTGACGCCGTCGGAGGGCCTGACCGGGCCAGATTTGCTGGCCGCTTTCGTGGCGCGCTGAGTGCTCCCACTCCAAGGTCGCCCCCACATGATTTGCCAGATGAGCGGGCATCGGGACCCGAGTCGGATGTGCATCAAGGAAATGCCTCACGAGGAGGTAGCCTATATGGTGAATTATCTTGCGAACTGCAACCTCAAAGAAGAGTGGCAGTTCGGCAAGGAGCCGTATTCACGTGCCACCCCTCCGCCTCTGGTGAGTCGTTTCTTTTTCTCTTTTTCTTTGACTCTCCTGACTTCTTCGTTGCCGAGTCCGTCTTGTCCGATCTAACGAGTCGGCTTTGATCAGAACCCCCTCCTCCAGCCAGCAGCCGGCACCGTGGGGCTGGACCGTGAATTCCTCGCCGACCGGGCGGAGAGCGACGTTGACGACCCCGACTTGGGGGCGGCGACCCTGGAGGATGACGCCGAGGGAGGAGGCGGCGAAGTGGGTGGCCTGACGATGACGAGGAGGTCGCCCCGCGCCACCAGCCAGGGGCTGGCCAGCCGGGCGCGAGCTCGTCTGCCGCGCCGGACGCCCAAGGCGGCGCTAAGAAGCGCAGGGCCGGTCCGAGCCTGTTCGGCAGCCGACCGAAGAAGCCCAAGGGCTCGGCCACGGAAACCAAGCGGGACGAAGCGGCCGCAAAGGCCAACCGCTTCCGCAAGGAGGTGAAGATGCCGCAGCTGGTTTCTGCGTAAGTGCTACCTTCCTTTGCGCCTTCACTTTTTCTTCATTGACTCCGTCCGAAATTCCTTTGCTTTATATTCTTGACTTTGGGGCCCCGCTCTCTCTTGAGAAGTCGGCCGCCGGCTCCGTCATGAAGTCGGCGGAGACCTCCTTGACCACCCGGCGGATTGATCCGGTCGCCGACCTCCGAGAGGCGATGGAGCGGAACACGCGGGAGGCGCGCGAGGAGCGGGAAGCCGCCCACATGAAGAAGGCGGTAGCTGACAAGGCGGAGGCCGCCGCCCTGAGGAAGCTGGCGGAAGCCGAGGCCGCCGATGCGGAGAAGAAGCATGCTGAAGAAGCCGCACACCGCCAGTCGGCGGTGTTCGTCGTCCCTCTGAACTCTGCGCCGCCGCCACCGGAGTTCACGGCGCAGACTGGGGAATTCAGAGACGAGAACCTGATCATGGAGAGGGACGGCAACGACATTGCCACGCCGGACGTAATCGTGCCGCCACCGCCGCCGTCCGGGAGCGCGCCAGGCGGGCAGCCGGCGGACCCGCTGGTGCCGCCAACTAAAAACGTGCTGGCGACAGGCCTGGCTCTAGAGGTCGGCACACCGACGCACCGCCATCTCATGAAGGCGGCCTCGGAACCGCGCCCTCTGGAGACCGGCGCCGCGAGCTCCACGATCCAGGACACTGAGGCGATGAGCGCCGCACCCACTGGGTGGGTGCGGGGAGGAGGGATGGGCCTGTTGAACCGGGCGCTTTTGGACGTCCAACTAAGATCCGAGCGAAGGGCAATGCCATCAAGGAATGCACCAAGGCGTATCTGGCATCGCGAGCAGCCATCCGGGTACGCGTACTCCTTCTTTGTTTTTCTTTCTTGTTCTTATTTGTGGGGGTGCGCCAGCGCACCCACTGGGTGTAGTTCCCGAGTTTGGGTTGGCTGCTGAGCAGGCAGCTCAAAACTCTAATCGGCGAGTTCCAAGTACAAACACTTGTCTGAAATTTTGTCACAGGATTACCACAATCTTTGCGTGACCACCTTCAACACCAACATCGAGGATTTGGCCAAGCGGACCGCCGACTTGTCGGAAAGCCGGGGTGAGTCCTCTTCCTTCTCTACGGGGGCGCGCTGGCGCACCCGCGAGCTGTAGTCCCCGACATTCGGGCCGACTGCTGAGCAGTCTGGCCGGATCTCCCCGGTGGCCTCTCTTCCTTGTTAACGGCTGACGCCTTTTTCTTCTTCTTCTTCTGCAGAGGCCAACGCCACCTGCAGCAATAGCTGGGCGAGGCCAACACCGCATTGCGTGCCAAGGAGGAGGAGTGCAACAAGCTGGCCGCGGAGCGCGATCTGCTGGCCACGCAACTGGCGGAGCAGAAGGAGCTGCTCAAAAAGACTGAGAGAGGCGGAGGATAAGGAGACCGCCCTCCTTGCCGAATTCGCGATGGAGCGCTCCTCCTGGACTGACAAGGAGGTGATGCTGGTCTCCGGCTTCCATGAGATCGAAGATCTCGTCGACGGTGAGCTTCCCCTCATTTTCCTTTTTAAGCTCCCGACTGCTAGTCGAGTCGACCTCTAGTGTTTAATCTTGTTCTTCATTCTTCTGTCTTGGCAGACTTCTTACCTGGCCACTCGATCGCTGCCAACCAAGCCATCGAAGCGGATAGCGAAGGGCGGACGGCGCACAGATC
>NC_041388.1:2786505-2792579 GCF_002162155.2 Triticum dicoccoides | reverse complement strand
AACTCTTGGCGAGCAGATCCTGAGCATCGAGGCCCGCCATCGGCTGGCTGACCGGATGCTGCGTCGGCTTCCATGTGTCGGTGCCCAGGCGATTGACGCCCTGTGGCCGGATATGCAAGTACCGCGCACCCCCAGTCGGACTGCCGACTGGCTGGAGGTAGCGGCTGGCCGCCTTGAGGCCTGGAAGGGCTCTTCGGCCCGGGCTCGAGCGCGCCGGGCCTTAGAGTTCATCAAGGCGTGGTATCCTGGGCTGAGTCTAGCCCAGCTAGTCACGTTCCGCTAGAAGCTCAGGCGGAGTTGGCTGTCGTGGAAGACGATCTCGTCAAGCACAACGTCGATCACCGAATACACCGACACTAGCGTCTTCGTCCCAGAGCAGGCTGAGAACGGCGAGGAGGTGCCGCCGGAGTGGTTCAGGCTGAACCCGGATGAAGGCGCCGAATCGGCGGAGGTGATTGACTCCAGTGGCGAGGAAGAAGGCGAGGCAGAGGAAGGAGGCGAGGAGGAGGCGCCAGAGGTCGGAGCAGATGGCCAGCCCCAGCTCGACCGCGCCTCTAGCAATGAGCCGCGCCTAGCCGAGCCAGCTGCTGCCAGAGGCGACCTAGGGGAGACCAACCAGCCGGCCGCTCCGGCAACTGGCACCGCCGACCCCTCCGGTCCTCCGAACCCGTCTGTAGTTTCCTAGGTTGCCACTTCATCTTCGCTTTTATCTGCTTAATAGTCTCGATGAACTTATTAATTTGCACAATTCCACCCGCGGGGTGTATCTTGAACTTCTGTTTTGAAGATTCGGCCAAGGGCCTTTTCTATGTAAATATTTCTCCGTGTTCTATCTCTTTTTGCCCATTGCTCTTTGGCTTTTTCCTTTGCCGCCTTCCCTTGGTTGCCGTCTTGCTAGTCGGACAGCCGCTCTGTGGACTGTTGCTGGATCAAGTACTTAGCTTCTTTTGGGAAGGCAATTACTTAGCCGTTTAGAGTTTTTTAGCAAGATGATTAGAAAATGGTGAGCCGGCTGCTCAAGAGTCTGTTGTAAAAGGCTGGAAGCCGGCTTAAACTTTGTACATGCTTTGAGTCCTTAACCATTTTTCATGTGGGTACCCATTCTACCTTACTCCTGCCCACCATACAGTCGCTCTGCGAGCTGCGGCTTCTAACAGGAGACGGCTTAAGTGCCACACACTACTTGTCCGGCTGCAGGAAACATTTCATAGTACAAGACGGCAAGTCCCCGGGCCGACTAGTCGAACCTGGTGCCAAGCGGTATAACAAAGAATAACATACTCATAGGCATAATTCTTATCATATAGATAAAACAGGGCAGTCCCCGAGCTCTTCTCGGGGGGGCCGAAGTCTCCGTACTTTAATACAAAAGGTAGCGTGGTACATACTGCATTAACTATAAAATCTTCGGAGGAGATTTGCATTCCATGGTTGCTCCGTCTCTTTGCCAGAGTCATCCCTCTTGCGTTCTCGGGGCTTCTGAGCGTCGATCAGGTAGTAGGAGTCATTGCCCAACACTTTGCTGATGATGAAAGGGCCTTCCCAAGGCGCTGAGAGCTTGTGCTAGCCGGCTGCTCGCTGAATCAGCCGGAGCACAAGGTCTCCTTCTTGGAAAGATCTCAGCTTGACCTTCCGGTTGTAGTATCGGCGCAGGCTCTGCTGGTAGATGCTAGACCGGCTGAGTGCCAACAGCCGGCCCTCTTCCAGCAGATCGACGCCGTCTTGACATGCTGCTTCTGCTTCCTCTTTGGTGTACATGGTGATTCGAGGGGAGTCAAATTCTATGTCCATTGGGATGACGGCTTCAGCACCGTAGACAAGGAAGAAGGGCGTGAAACCGGTTGACTTGTTTGGAGTTGTGCGCAGGCTCCAGAGGACGGCTGGCAACTCGTCAAGCCAGCAACCGGCCGAGCGCTCTAGAGGCTCGACCAGTCGAGGCTTGATGCCGGACAGGATAAGGCCATTTTCTTGCTCTACCTGGCCGTTGGACTACGGATGGGCAACGGACGCTAAGTCCAGTCGGATGCCCTGCGTCGCGCAGAAACGGGCTAAGGCACCTTTGGCAAAGTTTGTGCCACTGTCGGTGATGATGCTATGCGGTATGCTGTACCGAATTGTAATGTCGGAGATGAAAGTCATAGCAGTCAGACCATTCAACTTCTTGATTGGTTTTGCTTCTATCCACTTGGTGAACTTGTCCACTATGACAAGTAAGTGAGTCAAGCCGCCTCGTGCCGTCTTGAATGGTCCCACCATGTTGAGGCCCCAAATAGCAAAGGGCCAGGCAATGGGAATAGTCTTGAGTGCAGAAGTCGGCTGATGTGGCTTGGAGCGGAACTTCTGGCACCCTTTGCATTTTTGGACCATGGCCTTGGCGTCTTCAAGAGCAGTCGGCCAGAAGAAACCATGTCGGAAGGCTTTCACGACGAGTGCTCTTGAAGCCGCGTGGTGGCCACACTCGCCTTGATGGATGTCCTTGAGAATTGCTCTCTCCGGCCCCATGCAGCGCTGGTAGACACCAGTGACACTGCGCCTTACAAGCTCTCTGTTGACTATGGTGTAGGTTGCCGCCCGGCATTGCACTTGTCGAGCTAAGATCTCATCAGTTGGCAGCTCTTTGTTCACCAGGAATTTGAGGATGGGCTGGGCCCATGAAGGTGCTGCAATTTCTGCAACTGTCAGGACTGCAACTTGGACGAGGGCGGCTGGGCCGGGAGGCGGCGGGTTGGAGTCGGCAGCCGCTTGCTGTGTCGGTGAAGTCCCCGGGCCGATTGCCACAGTCCCCGGGCCGGCTGAAGTCTCCGGGCCGACCGCCGCAGTCCCCGGGCTGGGTGCGACTGACACGACCCCCGCGCCACCTACCGGAATACTCGTGCCGGCTGCGGGGGCTCTCGAGTCGGATCCGACTGCTTCAGGACAAGCCGGCACGAAGATAGAGTCTAACCTTGGCGATGGCTTGATAGACAGCTTGAGGAGGTGCTGAAGGGCGACGCCGGACGGTATTGCTTGACGGATGGAGCCGATTCATGCCAAGGCGTCTCCTTGGTCGTTGTCGTTTCTTGGTACATGTAGACATTTGCACCCCTCAAAATATCCACTGAGTTGCTGCACGAGGAAGCGGTAGCTCGCCATGTTTGCATCTTTGGCGTCCCAATCACCTGACGACTGCTGGACCACCAAGTCGGAGTCACCATAGCATAGGATCCGGTGAATGCCAAGCTCTTTGGCCAGCCGGAGCCCGTGAATGAGTGTCTCGTATTCGGCGACGTTGTTGGAGGCGGAAAAATGGATTTGCAACACATATTTGATCTTGTCGCCTTTGGGAGAGGTGAGGACGATGCCGGCTCCCAAGCCGGTGTGCATCTTGGAGCCGTCAAAATGCATTCGCCAATGGGTGGAGTCGGGTGCTGGCGGCAGATACTGGGTCTCATCCCAGTCGACGAGGAAGTTGGCCAGCGCTTGCGACTTGATGGTGGTGCGAGGCTGGTAGTAGATGGTGTAGGGGGCCAAATCTATGGCCCATTTGGCCACTCGGCCCGAAGCATCCCGGCTCCCGATGATCTCGGCTAATGGAGCTGTGCAGACCACAATGATTGGATGTTCTTGGAATTAAGGCTTCAATTTCTTGGCGGCAAAGTGCACACCGTAGCACATCTTCTGGTAGTTGGGGTAGTTTTGCTTGGAGGTCGACAGTACTTCACTCAAATAATATACCGGTCTCTCGACTGGTAGTGCCTTGCCTTCCTCCTTGCGCTCTACCATGATGACTGCGCTGACTACTCGGCTGGTGGCGGCGATGTAGAGGAGCATGGGTTCCTTAGGAGTCGGAGCCGCCAGGATAGGTGGAGTAGTCAACATCTTCTTTAGTTGGAGAAAAGCTTCATCCGCCTTGTGGTTCCACTCGAAAAAAGTGGTCTTCTTCATGAGTTGGTATAGGGGGAGAGCCTTCTCACCCAACCGAATGAAGAATCGGCTGATGGATGCCAAATAGCCGGTGAACTTTTGTACGTCCAGCAGTCGGCTGGGTACTTCCATCCTCTCAATGGCCTTGATCTTCACAGGGTTGCATTCTATGCCACGTTTAGAGACCAGGAAGCCAAGAAGCTGGCCAGCTGGTACTCCGAAGACGCATTTCTCTGGTTGAGCTTGATTTGAAATCGGCGCAAGTTCTCAAAGGTCTCCTTGAGGTCTTCCAGCAGTATTCCATGCTTCTCCATATTCACCACCACGTCGTCCATGTAAACGTGGGCGTTTCTGCCGAGTTGCTTGAGGAGGCACTTCTGCATGCAACGTTGGAAGGTGGCGCTGGCATTCCTCAAGCCGAACGTCATGGTCAAGTAGCAGAAGGCTCCAAACGGCGTGATGAAGGCGGTCTTCAGTCTGTCGGCCGGGTTTAACTTGATCTGGTGATATCCTGAATATGCATCCAAGAAACTCAACAGCTCGCATCCGGCTGTGGAGTCTATCACTTGGTCGATCCTTGGCAAAGCGAACGGGTCCTTGGGGCATGCTTTGTTGAGGCTAGTGTAATCAATACACATTCGCCACTGCTTGTTCTTCTTCAGTACCAGGACCGGGTTGGCTAGCCATTCTAGAAAGAACACCTCCATGATGAAGTCGGCTGCCAGCAGCCGGGCTATCTCTTCTCCAACAACTCTTCTCTTCTCTTCTGACAAGCAGCGCAAGGGCTGCCTGACTGGCTTGGCATCGGACCGGACATGTAATTTGTGCTCGGTGAAATCTGTCGGGGCACCCACTACTAGGAAAAGGGCTATAGATGGAATTGACACTAATGGCGCACCAGACATGTGGTGCGCCATTACTATATACTAATGGCGCACCATGTGTTGGTGCGCCATTAGTGTCCAAATACTAATGGCGCACCACATCCACGGTGTGCCATTAGTAAAAAAAATTAATTTTTTTTCAAAACTACTAATGGCGCACCGTGGGAGTGGTGCGCTAATGGCGCACCGTGGGAGTGGTGCGCCATTACTAGTTCACCACTCCCACGGTGCGCCATTAGTAGTTTTGAAAAAAAAAAAATTTTTTTTACTAATGGTGCACCGTGGGAGTGGTGCGCCATTACTAGTTGAACTAGTAATGGCGCACCACGCCCATGGTGCGCCATTAGTAACTTGGCCATCACTTCCACCGAGTGAACCCCCCCCCCCCATGGACCGCCTTTTCAGTTTAAAAAAAATTAAAAAATTATGGAAATGTCAAAAAATAAAAGAAAAAAAGTTTCCCATGTGATATGTGGTCTAGTTGTTGTGAAAATTTACAAATATGAATTTCGACTTTATTTGCGAAATCTCTCGAGAATTTGTAAAATGGGCATAACTTTTGCGTACGAACTCGGATGAAAAAGTTTTTTATATGAAAAATCGTCTACTCGAAAAGTTACATCCGAATTTAACTGGGGGAACCCCGTTAAACATTTTCAAAATCCTCAAAAACCTAACAGAAAAAAAAATATGGGGCTTTTAAGATCTGGAGAGGCAAAAAAATTCAAAAAAATTCAAACTTACTAATGGCGCACCTACCCATGGTGCGCCATTACTATCTTCCCGCCTTCAAAATTAATACACTAGTGATTCACACAAATTTTAAAAAATTCAAATTTAAACTATTCAATTTTAAAACTAATGGCACTAACAGAAAGTTTATAATTTTTGTAAATAAAAAAATCACTAAAAAACAATAAGTATTTAGTTCTAAGTAGAAATAAAAAAATAAATAGTAAAAAAATGCCACCTACTGGGCCACCACGGCCTGAATACGACTAGAAGCCCATCCATGGGCCAGGATTTAGGCCCGCAGAAGGCCCAGCAGGCCCACAGGCATAGCGGTGCAAGATTAGGCCAAGAGGCCTGCAGTTCTGAGGAGTTCGATGGAGATGGCAGGGCAGCGCTTATAAACAGGTGCGGCCGCTCCTCAGCTAGGGAGGTGGGACTAAACATCCCACCGCATCGCGGCTTTGGCAGGCGCAGGCCTTTGGTCCCAGTTGGTGGCACCAACCGGGACTAAAGGGGGCCATTGGTCACGGTTGTTGCCACGAACCGTGAACAATG
>NC_041388.1:2759764-2786128 GCF_002162155.2 Triticum dicoccoides | reverse complement strand
CTGGTGAGCTCCTCCTCCCTCCTCTCCTCCCATCCCTTCATGGTTTCTCCTTCCTCCTCTCCGATGCTCCGGTGAACTCCTCTCCGACGACCTCCTCCTCCTCCTCTCCGGCGATGTAGGCGAGCGCCTCTCCGGTGACCTCCTCCTCCTCCTCTCCGAGGAACTCCTCTCCGGCAAAAGAACACGGCAAAAGAATGTACAAGATCCAAAAACAGGAACAAAATTTGAAATAATATCGTGCCAAAAAATGAGCAAAAAAACGAGCAAAAAATGGGTAAAAAAATCATGATCCAGATCCAAATTCAAAATTCAAAAATAGCAATGGCGCACGGTGGGGGTTGGACGGTGCGCCACTAATATTTTCCCGCCTTCAAAATTCAAAAATACTAATGGCGCACCGGTGGCCTATACTAATGGCGCACCGTGGCCTATACTAATGGCGCACCAGTGGTGCGCCATTAGTAAAAAATACTAGTGGCCTGATACTAATGGCGCACCAGTGATGCGCCATTAGTAGGCAAAACTGGTGCGCCATTAGTAGCCCTTTTCCTAGTAGTGACCTGGCATGTCTTTGGGGGACCATCCGAAAATGTTCCGATTCTCACGGAGGAAATCGACGAGCTCGCCTTCCTATTTGCTGTCGAGGTTTGCACCTACGACAGCGTACCTCTCCGGGTGCTCCGGGTCCAAGGGTATCTTCTTCATTTCTTTGGCCGACTTGAACGAGCCCTCAGCTTCCGACTCCTTGGGATCGGGCGACATCTCTGGCTACTTGCTTGCCATCGCCACAACCCAGTCAAGGAGCCGCTTCTCAGCTACGATCACGAGGGACTCAGCCAACCGACTGCTCTCTGCCGCACAGGCAGACGACTTCTTGTAGCCGCCAGTTATGGTCAGAATCCCCTTGGAACTCGGCATCTTCATCTTGAGGTAGGCATAGTGGGGGACAGCTATGAACTTGGCCAGGGCAGGCCGGCCATGTAACGCATGGTATGGGCTCTCAAGGTCCACCACCTCAAACCAAATTGACTCTCGGCGGAAATGATCTTTGTCTCCAAAGAGGACGTCAATCAGAATCTTGCCAATTGGTGAGCAGGAGAGGCCAGGAACTATGCCATGGAACACTATCCGGCTGGACTGAAGCTGCCTCTTTCTGATTTCTAATTTCTCCATGGTATCCTTGTATAGGATGTTGATGCTACTGTAGCCATCTATCAGGACTCTAGAGAAGCGAGCAGCTCACTTGTCCATGGCAAAGGTGGCGTCCAAAACCAAGGCATAGGAGCCGGGTTTGGACATTACTTCCGGGTGGTCAGCTCTGCTCCAGCTGATGGGCTTCTTAGACCAATGCATGAACTCTGGTGTCTCAGATGCTACTGCACTCACCTCTTGCTGCTACAGCCGCCTGCTGCGTCGATCATCGGCCACGCTGGTGAACACGACATAGGTTCCATGCTCTTCTGGGTACTCATCTTGTATCGCGCCGACTGGTCTGACTGCCGGCTGCTAGGGCGGAGGAGGAGGCGGCTGCCCAGCAGGTGGGGGAGGCAAAAGGCCGTCTCCCTTGGCGATCCTGGTGAGCCAGTGGCACTTCCGAGTGGTGTGGTTGGACGGCTTCGCGCCACTATGGAATTTGCAGGGTCCATCCAAAGTTTGCTCATATGAGAAAGCCGGCAGCCAGTTGGGCTTGCCGACCTTCTAACGTTTGGGAAGAGGCTGCCCTTTCGGCTGCTGGTCTTCGAAATTCGCCATCTGCTGGCTGGTGGAAGCTGGCTGTGGGGCTTTGTGCTTGTGGTCATTCTGCTATTGACGCCGACTGGCGTCTCTAGCCGGGGTTCGAGGAGCCTGAGGAGCCACCTTGCCTGTCGCACTAACTTGGATATCTGTCTTCATGGAGGAGTCGGCCGTGGCATATTTGTCTGCTATGATCAGAAGCTCGTCGAGGGTCTCTGGCTCATCGCAGAGAAGCCTGTGCTTGAGGAGGGTGCCCTCTCGGCATCCTGCAGTGAAGTACTCAATGGCCTGCACCTCGTGCATGCCTTCGCAGGAGTTGTGGAGCTCGGCCCAGCGCGTGAGGTAGTCGCGAGTTGACTCGTTGGGGCCTTGCACGCACAAGGAGAGCTGGCGAGGTTTGGGAGGCCACTTGTACGTGTTGGTGAAGTTGCAGACGAAGGCGTCGGTGAAGTCGACCCAACTGTTGATGTTGCGGGGCTTCAAGCTGTTCAGCCATGTCCGGACTATGCCCTGGAGCATGAGCAGAATGTACTTCACGGCAACACACTTGTTGCCGTTTGCTATGCTGACGGCCATGGAGTAGCCAACTAGCCAGTCTTCCGGCTTCACGGAGCTGGTGTGTCTCTTGGGAGCGTGAACCCTTTGGGGAAGGGCTTGTCTCGAATGCGGGGGCCGAAACACGGCGGACCCAACTCATCTTCTTCTTCAAGCGCCAGGGATCGGTGGAGATGGTCGATCCGGTGGCGAGCGTCATTCTCTCCGACTCCCCCTCGGCGGCCAAGGCGGTCGCCGAGCATCGGGTGAGCAACAGGCGGCGGGGAGACTCGCCTTTCCCTGCGAGGGGGAGCAGACGAACAGTCGTCCCGTCGTTCCACTGCTCTTGGGCGGCTGTCTTGGTCGCGCTCTATGGTGATGCAAGTCCGACTGCGGCTGGCAGTCGGCTCCTTGTCCTTTCTTCCACGGACGCCACCAGTCGGCGTCCGAGATGTCGCGCCTTGCTCTTGGCGGGGAGGCAGGTCGTCATTCTGCCGGTGCGGTGCATCAGTGCGGGAGCCGGCGTCGTTCTGCTCCGTAGCCGCATCAAGGAGTCGCTGGACGGGCTCCGTCATCAAGCGACATTCTTCGCCCTCGAATTTGTCCAGCTAGTCCACCGCTGCCTGGGCGGCTCGGATGTTCTCCATAGGCGTGGCGTAAACAGGGTGATTTTCCCCGAACAGGTTGGTGATGGCCACGCCACGCTGCTGGACCGTGCCAAGGCGGCTAGGCCCAGCTGGAGCCGGTGTGCCGCCCACAGCCAGTCCATCTCGCGCTAGTAGGCCTCTGATAGGCGTCTCATGCTGGCCAGCTTCTTGGCGCCTTCGACTAGCTGAAGGCGGCGTGCCTCCAACGTCTCGGTGTCGGCGTCTTCGGGAATGGGCGCTGCCAGATCTTGCAACGCCGCGCTGAGCGGGTCATAATCACCCCCGCCGGAGTGCCCGCCATGATCAATGACAAGCACTTTCGTGACGGTGCTTCCGCCGCTCTCCGCGCAAGGGAGCGGTTTGTCGTAGACCACCATGTTGGTGGGGAACGTGTCAAGCGACGCGGTGTCGGAGTCGACCAACATGGGATCGGTGGAGCCTACGGACTCCAAGTCCCCAGCTGGCTCGCTAGCGACGTGGAGTTGATCGAGGAGGCCCGCGAGGAGGCTCTCGGGGCTGCCTGTGCCCGCGTTGGATGCGGGCTCGTCGGAGAGGCAGACCTTGCCGACAAGATCGGCAAGGCAACTGGCTGTGCAGGCGATTTCAGCGCCATGCAGCGCGTCGGCACATACTTCGTTTGGCGTGCCGGGCTGGCTGCGCTCGCCCGGGAGGAAAAGGGTTCCCGTCCAGAACAGGTCGCCGGACGACGGTGCACCTGGCCCCACGGTGGGCGCCAAATGTTGGGGAACGTAGCAGAATTTTAAAATTTTCTACGCATCACCAAGATCAATCTATGGAGTCATCTAGCAACGAGGGAGAGAGGAGTGCATCTACATACCCTTGTAGATCACGAGCGGAAGCGTTCAAGAGAACGGGGTTGATGGAGTCGTAATCGACGTGATTCAAATCACCGATGACCTAGTGCCGAACGGACGGCACCTCCGCGTTCAACACACGTACGGTTGGGAAGACGTCTCCTCCAACTTGATCCAGCAAGGGGAAAGGAGAGGTTGATGAAGATCCAGCAGCACGACGGCGTGGTGGTGGAAGCAACGGTGATCTCGGCAGGGCTTCGCCAAGCGCTAGGAGACGGAGGAGTGTCCCGGGGGGAGAGGGAGAGGCCAGGGGCTTGGGTGCGCAGCCCTCCCTCCCCCCCACTATATATAGGGTGCCTAGGGGGCGCCGGCCCTAGGAGATCCAATCTCCTAGGGGGGCGGCGGCCAAAGGGGGTGCCTTGCCCCCCAAGGCAAGGGTGGCGCCCCCCACCCCTAGGGTTTCCAACCCTAGGCGCAGGGGGAGGCCCAAGGGGGGCGCACCAGCCCACTAGGGGCTGGTTCCCCTCCCACTTCAGCCCATGGGGCCCTCCAGGATAGGTGGCCCCACCTGATGGACCCCCGGGACCCTTCCGGTGGTCCCGGTACAATACCGGTGACCCCCGAAACCTTCCCGATGGCCGAAACTGGACTTCCTATATATGAATCTTTACCTCCGGACCATTCCGAAACTCCTCGTGACGTCCGGGATCTCATCCGGGACTCCGAAAAACTTTCAGGTTACCGTGTGCTAATATCTCTACAACCCTAGCGTCATCGAACCTTAAGTGTGTAGACCCTACGAGTTCGGGAGACATGCAGACATGACCGAGAAGTCTCTCCGGTCAATAACCAACAGCGGGATCTGGATACCCATGTTGGCTCCCACATGCTCCACGATGATCTCATCGGATGAACCACGATGTCGAGGATTCAATCAATCCATATACAATTCCCTTTGTCAATCGGTACGTTACTTGTCCGAGACTCGATCGTCGGTATCCCAATACCTTGTTCAGTCTCATTACCGGCAAGTCACTTTACTCGTACCGTAATGAATGATCCTGTGATCAACCACTTGATCACATTGAGCTCATTATGATGATGCATTACTGAGTGGGCCCAGAGATACCTCTCCATCATACGGAGTGACAAATCCCAGTCTCGATTCGTGCCAACCCAACAGACACTTTCGGAGATACCTGTAATGTACCTTTATAGTCACCCAGTTACGTTGTGATGTTTGGCCCACCCAAGGCACTCCTACGGTATCTGGGAGTTGCACAATCTCATGGTCTAAGGAAATGATACTTGACATTCAGAAAAGCTACAGCAAACGAACTACACGATCTTTGAGCTAAGCTTAGGATTGGGTCTTGTCCATCACATCATTCTCCTAATGATGTGATCCCGTTATCAATGACATCCAATGTCCATAGTCAGGAAACCATGACTATCTTTTGATCAACGAGCTAGTCAACTAGAGGCTCACTAGGGACGTGTTGTGGTCTATGTATTCACACATGTATTACGATTTCCGGATAACACAATTATAGCATGAACAATAGACAATTATCATGAACAAAGAAATATAATAATAACCATTTTATTATTGCCTCTAGGGCATATTTCCAACAGTCTCCCACTTGCACTAGAGTCAATATTCTAGTTACATTGTGATGAATCGAACACCCATGCAGTTCTGGTGTTGATCATGTTTTGCTCTAGGGAGAGGTTTAGTCAACGGATCTGCTACATTCCGGTCCGTATGTACTTTACAAATCTCTATGTCTCCATTTTGAACACTTTCACGAATGGAGTTGAAGCGACGCTTGATATGCCTGGTCTTCCTGTGAAACCTGGGCTCCTTGGCAAGGGCAATAGCTCCTGTGTTGTCACAGAAGAGAGTCCTCGGGCCCGACACATTGGGTATGACTCCTAGGTTGGTAATGAACTCCTTCACCCAGACTGCTTCTTGTGCTGCCTCTGAGGCTGCCATGTACTCCGCTTCACATGTAGATCCTGCTACAACGCTTTGCTTGCAACTGCACCAGCTTACTACCCCACCATTCAAAATATACACGTATCCGGTTTGTGACTTAGAGTCATCCAGATCTGTGTTGAAGCTACCATCGACGTAACCCTTTACGACGAGATCTTTGTCACCTCCAAACGAGAAACATTTCCTTAGTACTTTTCAGGTACTTCAGGATATTCTTGACCGCTGTCCAGTGTTCCATGCCAGGATTACTTTGGTACCTTCCTACCAAACTTACGGCAAGGTTTACATAAGGTCTGGTACACAGCATAGCATACATGATAGACCCTATGGCCGAGGCATAGGGGACGACACTCATCTTTTCTCTATCTTCTGTTGTGGTCGGGCATTGAGCCGTGCTCAATCTCGTACCTTGCAATACAGGCAAGAACCCCTTCTTTGACTGATCCATTTTGAACTTCTTCAATATCTTGTCAAGGTACATACTCTGTGAAAGACCAATGAGGTGTCTCGATCTATCCCTATAGATCTTGATGCCTAATATATAAGAAGCTTCTCCAAGGTCCTTCATTGAAAAACACTTGTTCAAGTAGGCCTTTATGCTTTCCAAGAATTCTATATCATTTCCCATCAACAGTATGTCATCCACATACAATATGAGAAATGCTACAGAGCTCCCACTCACTTTCTTGTAAATGCAGGCTTCTCCATAAGTCTGCATAAACCCAAACGCTTTGATCATCTCATCAAAATGAATGTTCCAACTCCGAGATGCTTGCACCAGCCCATAAATCGAGTGTTGGAGCTTGCACACCTTGTCAGCATTCTTAGGATCGACAAAACCTTCCGGCTGCATCATATACAATTCTTCCTTAAGGAAACCATTAAGGAATGCCTTTTTGATGTCCATTTGCCATATCTCATAATCATAGAATGCGGCAATTGCTAACATGATTCGGACGGACTTCAGCTTCGCTACGGGTGAGAAAGTCTCATCGTAGTCAACCCCTTGAACTTGTCGATAACCCTTAGCGACAAGCCGAGCTTTATAGATGGTCACATTACCATCCACGTTTGTCTTATTCTTAAAGATCCATTTATTTTCTATGGCTCGCCGATCAACAGGCAAGTCAGTCAAAGTCCATACTTCGTTTTCATACATGGGTCCTTTCTCGGATTTCATGGCTTCCAGCCATTTGTCGGAATCCGGGCCCGCCATCGCTTCTTCATAGTTCGAAGGTTCACCGTTGTCTAACAACATGATTTCCAAGACAGGGTTGCCGTACCACTCTGGTGCGGAACGTGTCCTTGTGGACCTACGAAGTTCAGTAGAAACTTGATCTGAAGTTTCATGATCATCATCAACTTCCTCTCTAGTCGGTGCAGGCACCTCAGGAACATTTTCTTGAGCTACGCCACTTACCGGTTCAAGAGGTAATACTTCATCAAGTTCTACTTTCCTCCCACTTATTTCTTTCGAGAGAAACTCTTTCTCTAGAAAGGACCCATTCTTGGCAACAAAGATCTTGCCTTCGGATCTGAGGTAGAAGGTATACCCAACAATTTCTTTAGGGTATCCTATGAAGACGCATTTTTCCGACTTGGGTTCGAGCTTTTCAGGTTGAAGTTTCTTGACATAAGCATCGCATCCCCAAACTTTAGAAACGACAGCTTAGGTTTCTTCCCAAACCAACGGTGTCGTCTCAACGGATTTCGACGGAGCCCTATTTAAAGTGAATGTGGCAGTCTCTAAAGCATAGCCCCAAAATGATAGCGGTAAATCGGTAAGAGACATCATAGATCGCACCATATCTAATAGAGTGCGATTACGACGTACGGACACACCATTACGCTGAGGTGTTCTAGGCGGCGTTAGTTGTGAAACTATTCCACATTTTCTTAAGTGTGTGCCAAATTCGTGACTCAAGTATTCTCCCCCACGATCTGATCGCAAGAACTTGATTTTCCTGTCACGTTGATTCTCAACCTCACTCTGAAATTCCTTGAACTTTTCAAAGGTCTCAGACTTGTGTTTCATTAAGTAGACATACCCATATCTACTCAAGTCATCAGTGAGGGTGAGAACATAATGATAACCACCGCGAGCCTCAACACTCATTGCACCGCACACATCAGTATGTATGATTTCCAATAAGTTGGTTGCTCGCTCCATTGTTCCTGAGAACGGAGTCTTGGTCATTTTACCCATGAGGTATGGTTCGCACGTGTCAAATGATTCGTAATCAAGAGACTCTAAAAGTCCATCTGCATGGAGCTTCTTCATGCGTTTGACACCTATGTGACCAAGGCGGCAGTCCCACAAGTATGTGGGACTATCATTATCAACCTTACATCTTTTGGTATTCACACTATGAATATGTGTAGCATTACGCTCGAGATTCACTAAGAATAAACCATTCACCATTGGAGCATGACCATAAAACATATCTCTCATATAAATATTACAACCATTATTCTCGGATTTAAATGAGTAGCCATCTCGAATTAAACAAGATCCTGATACAATGTTCATGCTCAAAGCTGGCACTAAATAACAATTATTGTGGCTTAAAACTAATCCCGTAGGTAAATGTAGAGGTAGCGTGCCAACGGTGATCACATCGACCTTGGAACCATTCCCGATGCGCATCGTCACCTCGTCCTTCGCTAGTCTCCACTTATTCCGCAGCTCCTGCTTTGAGTTACAAATGTGAGCAACCGCACCAGTATCAAATACCCAGGAGCTACTACTAGTACTGGTAAGGTACACATCAATTACATGTATATCACATATACCTTTCGTGTTGCCGGCCTTCTTGTCCGCTAAGTATTTGGGGCAGTTCCGCTTCCAGTGACCACTTCCCTTGCAATAAAAACACTCAGTCTCAGGCTTGGGTCCATTATTTGGCTTCTTCCCGGCAGCTTGCTTACCGGGCGCGGCAACTCCCTTGCCGTCCTTCTTGAAGTTCTTCTTACCCTTGCCTTTCTTGAACTTAGTGGTTTTATTCACCATCAACACTTGATGTTCCTTTTTGACTTCTACCTCTGCTGATTTCAGCATTGAATATACCTCAGGAATGGTCTTTTCCATCCTCTGCATATTGAAGTTCATCACAAAGCTCTTGTAGCTCGGTGGAAGCGACTGAAGGATTCTGTCAATGACCGCGTCATCCGGGAGATTAACTCCCAGCTGAGTCAAGCGGTTATGCAACCCAGACATTTTGAGTATGTGCTCACTAACGGAACTATTTTCCTCCATCTTATAGCTAAAGAACTTCCCGGAGACTTCATATCTCTCGACCCGGGCATGATCTTGAAAAACCATTTTCAGCTCTTCGAACATCTCATATGCTCCGTGTCTCTCAATACGCTTTTGGAGCCCCGGTTCTAAGCTATAAAGCATGCCGCACTGAACGAGGGAGTAATCATCAGCACGTGACTGCCAAGCATTCATAACGTCTTGGTTCTGTGGGACGGGTGCGTCACCTAGCGGTGCTTCTAGGACATAATCTTTCTTGGCAGCTATGAGGATGATCCTCAGGTTCTAGACCCAGTCCGTATAGTTGCTGCCATCATCTTTCAGCTTGGTTTTCTCTAGGAACACGTTGAAGTTGAGGACAACGTGGGCCATTTGATCTACAAGACATATTGTAAAGATTTTAGACTAAGTTCATGATAATTAAGTTCATCTAATCAAATTATTCAATGAACTCCCAGTCAGATAGACATCCCTCCAGTCATCTAAGTATAACATGATCCAAGTTAACTAGGTCGTGTCCGATCATCACGTGAGACGGACTAGTCAACATCGGTGAACATCTTCATGTTGATCGTATCTTCTATACGACTCATGCTCGACCTTTCGGTCTTCTATGTTCTGAGGCCATGTCTGTACATGCTAGGCTCATCAAGTCAACCTAGGTGTATTGCGTGTGTAAATCTGGCTTACACCCGTTGTATTCGAACATTAGAATCTATCACACCCGATCATCACGTGGTGCTTCGAAACAACGAACCTTCGCAACGGTGCACATTTAGGGGGAACACTTTCTTGAAATTATTTCGAGGGATCATCTTATTTAAGCTACCGTCGTTCTAAGCAAATAAGATGCAAAACATGATAAACATCACATGCAATCAAATATTGACATGATATGGCCAATATCATTTGCTCCATCTTCGGGGCTCCATGATCATCGTTGTCACCGGCATGACACCATGATATCCATCATCATGATCTCCATCATCGTGTCTTCTTGAAGTTGTCACGTCAACTATTACTTCTACTACTATGGCTAATGCTTTAGCAATAAAGTAAAGTAATTACATGACGTTTATGTTGACATGCAGGTCATAAATAAATAAAGACAACTCCTATGGCTCCTGCTGGTTGTCATACTCATCGACATGCAAGTCGTGATTCCTATTACAAGAACATGATCATCTCATACATCACATATTTCATTCATCCCATCCTTTGGCCATATCACATCACAAAACACTTCCTGCAAAAACAAGTTAGACGTCCTCTAATTGTTGTTGCAAGTTTTTACGTGGCTGCTATAGGTTTCTAGCAAGAACGTTTCTTACCTACGCCAAAACCACAACGTGAATTGCCAATTTCTATTTACCCTTCATAAAGACCCTGTTCATCGAACCCGATCCGACTAAAGTGGGAGAGACAGACACCCGCCAGCCACCTTATGCAACTAGTGCATGTCAGTCGGTGGAACCGGTCTCACGTAAGCGTACGTGTAAGGTTCGTCCGGGCCGCTTCATCCCACGATGCCGCCGAATCAAAGATAAGACTAGTTACGGCAAGCAAATTGACAATATCGACGCCCACAACTACTTTGTGTTCTACTCGTGCATAGTAACAACGCATAAACCTAGCTCATGATGCCACTGTTGGGGAACGTAGCAGAATTTCAAAATTTTCTACGCATCATCAAGATCAATCTATGGACTCATCTAGCAACGAGGGAGAGAGGAGTGTATCTACATACACCCTTGTAGATCACGAGCGGAAGCGTTCAAGAGAACGGGGTTGATGGAGTCGTACTCGATGTGATTCAAATCACCGATGACCTAGTGCCGAACGGATGGCACCTCCACGTTCAACACGCGTACGTTGGGAAGACGTCTCCTCCAACTTGATCCAGCAAGGGGAAAGGAGAGGTTGGTGAAGATCCAGCAGCACGATGGCGTGGTGGTGGAAGCAACGATGATCTCGGCAGGGCGTCGCCAAGCGCTGCGAGACGGAGGAGTGTCACGGGGGGGAGAGGGAGAGGCCAGGGGCTTGGGTGCGCAGCCCTCCCTCCCCCCCCACTATATATAGGGTGCCTAGGGGGGCGCCGGCCCTAGGAGATCCAATATCCTAGGGGGGCGGCAGCCAAAGGGGGTGCCTTGCCCCCCAAGGCAAGGGTGTCGCCCCCCACCCCTAGGGTTTCCAACCCTAGGCGCAATGGGAGGCCCAAGGAGGGCACACCAGCCCACTAGGGGCTGGTTCCCCTCCCACATCAGCCCATGGGGCCCTCCGAGATAGGTGGCCCCACCCGGTGGAGCCCTGTGACCCTTCCGGTGGTCCCGATACAATACCGGTGACCCCCGAAACCTTCCCGATGGCTGAAACTGGACCTCCTATATATGAGTCTTTACCTCTGGACCATTCTGGAACTCCTCATGACATCCGGGATCTCATCCGGGACTCCGAACAACTTTCGGGTTACCGTGTGCTAATATCTCTACAACCCTAGCATCATCGAACCTTAAGTGTGTAGACCCTACGGGTTCGGGAGACATGCAGACATGACCGAGAAGCCTCTCCGATCAATAACCAACAGCAGGATCTGGATACCCATGTTGGCTCCCACATGCTCCATGATGATCTCATCGGATGAACCACGATGTCGAGGATTCAATCAATCCGTATACAATTCCCTTTGTCAATCGGTACGTTACTTGTCCGAGACTCGATCGTCGGTATCCCAATACCTTGTTCAGTCTCGTTACTGGCAAGTCACTTTACTCGTACTGTAATGCATGATCACGTGATCAACCACTTGATCACATTGAGCTCATTATGATGATGCATTACCCAGTGGGCCCAGAGATACCTCTCCATCATATGGAGTGACAAATCCCTGTCTCGATTCGTGCCAACCCAACAGACACTTTCGGAGATACCTTTAATGTACCTTTATAGCCACCCAGTTATGTTGTGACGTTTGGCACACCCAAGGCACTCCTACGGTATCCGGGAGTTGCACAATCTCATGGTCTAAGGAAATGATACTTGACATTCAGAAAAGCTACAGCAAACGAACTACACGATCTTTGAGCTAAGCTTAGGATTGGGTCTTGTCCATCACATCATTCTCCTAATGATGTGATCCCGTTATTAATGACATCCAATGTCCATAGTCAGGAAACCATGACTATCTTTTGATCAACGAGCTAGTCAACTAGAGGCTCACTACGGGCGTGTTGTGGTCTATGTATTCACACATGTATTACGATTTCGGATAACACAATTATAGCATGAACAATAGACAATTATCATGAACAAAGAAATATAATAATAACCATTTTATTATTGCCTCTAGGGCATATTTCCAACACCAAATGTCGGGGGTTGGGTGCGACATATGCCAATGGATGGCTTATCATGGTGGGAGCGAGTAGAACGTCGCCGGTGCCCGGAAGCGGGATGAGGCGTAGACACGAACGCCGGCGTACTTTACCCAGGTCCGGGGCTCTCCTAGGAGATAACACCCCTAGTCCTGCTCTGCGGGGTCTCCGCATGATCACTAAAGCAAAGTGAGTACAAGGGCGCTCCTCGAGTTGTATGCTGGAGGTAGGAGAAGGCAGGGCTAGCTCTCTCCTCCCTCTATGATCTTGTCTAGTTCTAATGGGTGGAACCCTTTGCATGGGTGCCCTGGGGGGTTTATATAGGCCTACCCCCCAGGGGTACAATGGTAAACTGACTAGGCGTAGGGCCCAGCCGTCAGTCTCTTCGCCTGCCGGCCTCTCTACCGACCGGTCTGGTACGGAGCCGACAGGCCGTACCCGCCGCTTGCGGGTCTTGCCGGCTGCTGATTATTGTAGTTGTGCTTCTAATGACGCAGGCTTGGTCATGGGGTCGTGGCTACAGCCCCGCCGCTTGGCGGGCGATTACTATATCCACTCCCTGTCTCGTCTGGTTAATGGCGCGTGGGACCCATGGGAGGGGCAGGCCGACTTCACAGCCCTAGAATTTCATTGTAAATAGTTGCACAAGCATCCATGCATCCTGTCAAAATTTCTTTGAAAGTTGAAATGGGGATTGTTGAAACCCTAACACCAAATGAATTCAACTAGGTTCAATAAAAATATTTTCAATGAACCCAAATGCCCTTTAGAAAAGTCCATGATTTTTGTTAAAGGTGAAAACCTCTGCCAAAAATGATGCACATATTTCTAGGCCATTCTGGATTTTTGAATTAAATCTTATTGTATTTGACTTTGGGCATTTAAATACTATAAATAATTTAAATGTTCAAATAATGTTGGAACTGTTTTTGGGCCACTAAAATAATTCAGCAAGTGTCCAGGAATATTTTCAGGATTCATAGAAGTGATTTGGCGTTACTACTAAATCAAAAACAAATTTGCAAATTAGAAAACAGAACAAAGTAGAAATTAAAAGAGAGAGAGAGAGAGAGAACTTACCACGGCCCAGCTTACTTGGAGGCCCAGCAGAGGCCCAGCTCACTGGCCTCTGCTAGTCACCACCTACCTCTCGCCAGGAGGACAGCGCGCACGTGGCCGCCCTATGCGAGCACGCGCCCCGCCACCTCCTGCTTCTCGCCCCTACCCCGACGCGTCTGGACAACGCCACGCATCACCCCGGACCCTCTCGCCCACTCCCTTGTCCTCATCCCCTCCTCTCTCTCGCTCGGCACCTCATGCCCGTGCGAGCTTGCCAATGCCGATCGCCGTACCCGTAGCCAGAGCCACCCCCTCGCCTCTCCGACGCGTCCCCGAGCTCCGCATCGTCGTCCTCTTCGTCCACGTTGAGCCAAGCAACCAGGGAAGCACCGCATCGCCGTCCCTAACGTCTTCTTCAACCTCGGTGCCGGCGATCCCCGCCGCTTGATTCGTCGCATCCAGATCTTCCCCGGCACCGCCGTCTGCACCGGCTGACTCACGGTGAGCCACTGACCTTCTCCCCTAACTCAGCATGCTCGTCCCCATGTCGTAGCATCGTTCCCCATGAGCACCGAAGCCGCCGTCCGCCATTGCTGCTGCACGCATAGCCCCCGTGCTCCCCTGGCCTCACCGTGCTGCTCTTAGTGCTCCCCGTGTCTAGCAGGTGCTGCCCAGCCCCTCCATTTGCTCACTGATGCACCATAGCGACGCGCCCGTGCACCACCGAACACCAACCGCCGCCAAAGCTCGTCGCCGGCATGAGTTCCGGTGACCCCACGACCTCCCACTTGGCTCTCTGGATGCGCGAGAGCAAGGGCTATCCCCTGGTGCCCTCATCGTGCCAAGCTGACGCCTCTAGCGCAAGTCCGACGTGCCCCCCCTGCCATGTCCTGTGGTCGCCGACGGCTGGTCTCCGGTGGCTGACGTGGCACTGTCGTTAGGGACTAATTACCCCATTAATTGACCCACTCTCTTACTGACATATGGGCCCCGTGCCCAAATTTACCCTGGGATTTATTCCCTATTTATTTTAGATTAATCCAGTGGCCCCACGCGTCAGCTTTGACCCTGCTGACGTGGCCGTTGACCAGGGCCACATGTTAGCTACACTAGCTAGCTCTGTGACACTGACCAGTGGGTCCCACGCATCAGGTTTGACCGTGCCCTGTTGACCTGCTGACGTCATGATGATGTCAGGCTGACGCAGTAATTCTTTTCTGGAATTTAAATAAATCTTAAATGATTTGTTTAATTTAGAAAATATCCAAAACTTTGAAAAATCATAGAAATTCAACCGTAACTCCAAACAAGATAAATTATATATGAAAAATGATCAGAAAAATCCAATCTATCCATTCATGCTATTTCCATGTATGTTTGAGCAACTTATGCCTGCTGATCAGGTCAAATCAAACGTTGGCATTTAAATAATCACATATGGAGTTTGAATTTGAACCATTGGTTCAAACCAACTTCATTTAAATCATTGCTAGTTGCATTAGCTCAAATCACAACATATTGCCATGTCATGATCATGCATCATATTGTGCATCGCATTGATTGTGTTCTTCCTTGTTTGCCGGTAATTGTCTCCTCTCAGTAGACGATGTTCCGACGATGAGATCGATGACACCGATGAAGAACTATACTATCTTCAGAAGTGCCATGCAAGCAAAACCCCCATGTTCATTTCGATACAATCCCGCTCTCTCGCTCTTGCTCTCTTTTACTGCATTAGGACAACATCGATTCAACTATTACATGTTGCGGTAGTTGAACCCCTTTTCCTCTGCATGACCTGTCATTGCCACAGTAAATAGATGAAATCCACTAGCATGAGTAGGAGTTGTTTGAGCCCTGATGTGCCTACTCATTCGTGCTTGTTTGTCATGCCTGCTATTGCTTAGAGTTGAGTCAGGTCTGATTCATCGGGGATGAATTGGAATGTGGTGAACATGTCCTACCGTTGAGAGCTAAGTGTATAAACACGATTTGGTAAAGGTAGCGGTGAGAGGCCATGTAGGAGTACATGGTGGGTTGTCTCATTGCAGCCGTTCTTAGGAACTGAGTTCTGTGTTTGTGATCCATGAACAGTTACTACCACACATTGGGCTCCGGGCGCTCCAAGCTCTCTCGACTTATTAATCAACCTGATCTCTGTCCAGGAGTTGCAACTAGTTTCTTTTGTTTGTAGGTAGTGTTAGTAGTCTACCAAGTGGCACCCGGTACAGGTGGGCTTGGGACAGACTAGGCACAGTGGCACGGTGTACCAAGTGGCACCCGGATGGTGGGCTTGGGAACCCTGCTCACATCGTTTGGGGCCGTGAGCGACACCCCGGCTGGATCTCCTTGCGGATGGAACCTGAATAGGCGATAAACCTGGACTAGAGACTTGTGTGGTTAGTCAGGTCGTGGCCGACTCCCTCACCAGGCTTCCGCTTGAAGGTTGCTGAGATACACGACGTGTACATCGTGGTAAGTGTCGAGAGCGTGTGTGAAGAAGTACACCCCTGCAGGGTTATCATTATCTATTTGAATAGCCGGATTCCTCGGATATGGAAACTTGGACCCCTTGCATAGTTCATAGACAAGTGAAAGTGGATACTCTAAAATGCGCAAGATAAGCGTGAGTGCTATGGATGGCGTTCTCGTAGGGAGACGGGAGCATATCCATACTGGTGTATTGATATGGTGAATATGTGGACTCGTGTGCGCCACCTCAAAAGAGTTACTTGCAGTCGTAGTTCAGGTTAGCCACTGAGTCAAAGCTGGCTTGCTGCAGTTAAACCCCACCATCCCTTTATTGATACTGATGCATATGTAGTTAGTTCTGATGTAAGTCTTGCTGAGTAAATTTGTACTCACGTTTGCTTAATTTATGTTTTTTACAGAGAGACTTCAGTCTCACTAGTAGTTCCGCATGGATTTCGACATTTAGCTCGTTACCTCAGCTACGTCTTGTACCCTTGGGAGGGTCTTGTAGATAGTCAGGCTTCTCAGCCTTTTTCATTTGTACTTGTCTGTACACTAGTAGAAAAGGGGGCAAAGGTCCAGGCCGGGTCAGCCCATTAGTCCCGGTTCAGTCACGAACCGGGACTAATGTGAGCATTGGTCCCGGTTCGTGCGGCTAAGGCATTAGTCCCGGTTCACCTGAGCCCTTTAGTCCCGGATTGTGGCACGAACCGGGACTAAAGGGTGCGATGCCCTTTAGTCCCGGTTTGTGTGTCAAACCGGGACTAAAGATTAGACCTTTAGTCCCAGTTTTAGACACAAACCGGGACTAAACAAAAATCCGCTTCCAATTTTGACAGCCTACGGCCTGTTTGCAAATTTTTAGAATCCTCAAATTCTAAAAGGAAAAAAAGTTATGCTCAAATTTCAGTTTTTTTTTGAATTTTTGTTAAATCTGGTCAAACTATGATCAAACTACTTATTCAAGAAGTATTAGTGTTACTAAATAATTATTCAAGAATATTAGTGTTACTAATTAATTATTTCATTTTTTTGAATTTTGGTCAACTATGGTCAAACTGTGGTCAAACAATGGTCAAACTACTTATTCAAGAAATATTAGTGTTACTAAATAATTATTTCAGTTTTTTAAATTTTGGTCAAATCTGGTCAAACTATGGTCAAACTGTGGTCAAACTAGGGTCAAACTGTGGTCAAACTACTTATTCAAGAAATATTAGTGTTACTAAATAATTATTGATTTTTAGAATAATAGTTTCAAACTCAAACAGTGAAATGTGTGACTTCATGCTCAAGCTAAATTCCTGAGGGTTAATAGGATTGACATCTTACTATTGTCAGGAAAACAATAAGTGCAGACTTGGAAACGAGGGAGAATAGAACCCGGAAGTTAAGCGTGCTCAGGCTGGAGTAGTGAGAGGATGGGTGACCGTTCGGGAAGTTAGATGATTTGGAATGATGAGGGGTGATTAGAGATTAAAGGTTAAATTGAGCAGTGATGAGGGGTGATTAGAGATTAGAGGTTAAAATAATTCAGAAATTTGAAATTCAAAAAAAAAACTAAAAAAATTTAAAAAAAATTCAAAAAAAATCATAAAATTTCCTTTAGTGCCAGTTGGTGTTACCAACCGGGACTAAAGGTGGACCTCCAGGCAGCGGCCACGTGGAGGGCATTTAGTCCCAGTTCTGGAACCGGGACTAAAGGCCCTTTTTCTACTAGTGGTACTGAGACAAGTTAAGCTTCCGCATGTGCTCATTGCTTGTATGACTTGTATGTTGGGTCATGAGACCCATGTTTGTAATATCTCGCTCCTCGAAGCTTAATGAATAAATACTCTGAGTCGTAGAGTCTTGTTGTGATGCCATGTTGTATTGCACATATTGAGCATATTGTGTGTATGATTGAAATGCTTGGTATATGTGGGATGCGACAACCTAGTTGTTTATCCTTGGTAGCCTCTCTTATGGGAAAATGTAGTCTTGTGCTTCCATGAGCCATAGTAGTCCGCTACAGCCCGGTTCACCGGAGTCCTACTAGCCCAGCACTACTGCTCCGGAACACTTAGACTAGCCGGCATGTGATTCACTTCGTTCCTGTGTCTGTCCCTTCGGGGAAATGTCACGCGGTGGCATCCGGAGTCCTGCTAGCCTTCTACAGCCCGGTTCCCAGAGTCCTGTTAGCCCAGTTGCTACAGCCCGGATTCACACGCTGCTGACCGACATGCTCGATGTTGATTCATGTATGCCTGTCCCCGTAAGTTAGTGCCACATTGGGTTCACGACTAGTCATGTCAGCCCGGGTTCTCTATCATATGGATGCTAGCAACACTATCATATATGTGAGCCAAAAGGCGCAAACGGTCCCAGGCCATGGTAAGGCCACACCCATGGGAATACCGTGCGTGAGGCCGCAAAGTGATATGAGGTGTTACCGGCTAGATCGATGTGACTTGGGATCGGGGTCCTGATAGCTTTGGTATCAGAGCCTGACTGCCTGTAGGATTACCAAGCCAAGCTGGTCGAAGTCGTGTCTAGAAATGCTTTAGTTATATAAAGGAATTGATTGTGGATGGGAATGTAAGGCTCTTTTCACTCTTATCCTCATGACCTTCTGATTTGAGTCATCTTATCTTTTCTACGGGGTTAAGAACTAGGTTTCTCTTCTATCTCTCAGGATGATGTGTTACTAAACCGTAGTTGCCTAGGATTGTTGAGTTCAAGCCTCAGTTCAGTTCCTACTACTTCCATATGTTCATAGCCGGCCTCAGAACCTTGAGTTTGTGATGTTGAGTGGCTATGCCACCATTTTGCAGGTTGTCTCAAATCTTTTGGAGGAATTACAACCGTTATGCTGTCCGTGTCATCCCAGGTTTCTAAATAGTCTGATGCACTTGCAAATCTTTCCTCCATGTTCTGTTGTATTTTTGGGCCAGATTAAGCACACTAATCGGTGCGTTGAGGTACTCCGTTGCCTTGACGTGTATGTTGGAGTTAGTATTATGACCCTAGGTGTCCTCGAGAATTTAGCAATGCTTTCGTATCCCCAATGTGATGATTCTGGCCATCATTCTTGAAAGCATCCCGTGATGCCATTTAGTAGTAGGTATTCTACTCGTGTGTTCTTGACCCAAGAATCACTCTGTTCACCTCGTGTTGTTATTGTTCCTAGTTCCTAGTTCATTTAGGATATTAGTAACCTTTGCAATAGTCCTCGAGGTCCATGGTATTTATTTCTTCCAGATACCATGAACTGCTTATGGCAGAAGTTCTTTTGAACCAAAAGATCACAACCAGAGTGCTCTTGATGAGTTCTCCATTCTATATTGTGAATCTGCCAGTTCTACCATTCTGCATGGGTTATCTGGAAGAAATGTTGAGCTTAGCCCAACATACTAATCCATGCGTCCACAACTCAGAAAATTATATGTTCCTTGAGTTGTCCCCCTATAGTTGTATTCCGACCTTAGCCTATCAGTCGATAGTCAAGAGTATGTGTGCATTCGTGTTTATCCGTACCTTTTACTCTTGTGGTCCGTCAAGCCATTCTATTCTGAGATGACTAGGAGAAACAAACTCTAGTACCTCATCCACTTCTAGGGTTGGCTCAAAGTAGTTGTATTTCACGGATCAAAATGCCAATCCAGCTTTTGCTCTGTTCTACCTTGGAGTGTTACCATCTTTATGCCAGGAATGTCATGAGAATTGCACCGCCTCTTATGAACTATTTATACAGTGATACTTCTCTCCATCATTATTCATTCCTCGGTCCCGTGTTGTTGTAACCGGAATGCCGACAAGTGAACCATGATGTGTGAAATCAATACTCCTAGCAACTGTGTTGCTTGGTAGTTATGGACATTATTATCATTCTCAGTGTGTTGGTTATCGAATCACTATTCTAGGATTGATCGTGCTACCTTGTCCTTATTTCTGGTGCACTCTTCAATCTTGGAGCTAGGATTGAATTCCTTGCTTATTTGATCATATCGTCTTGCCCTGAAAAGCAAGATTGTTCTCAAGCTTAGTGACATATCGGTGGTTCGTGATTTTCCGAATATCTTCCCGGAGAGATCACCAGGTTATCACCTAACCGCTATGTTGAGTTCGTGATCAAGTTGGTTTCTTGTAGCCACCCTTTTCTCCAAGAATATGTGTGGGATATCCCTGAGCTAGACAACAACTTGGAGAGTTGGAAGGTAGAAGCTTTGCTTAACTTAGTTCATCTCTAAAGGATATCTTCTGTGTGTATGTGTTGAAGAAAGATGATATCTACATCGATTGGTCCTCGTGATCAGTTGTTGGATCTATTGCCTTGTCAAAACTTTGACTTGAGTATGGGCTATTGTCAATCAAATCAGAACCAACGATGTTCATAATGTTGTCTTACTCGTGGTTGATCCCTTGAGCATACACCATTACATCTTTTGGTCTGACCAATGCTATCACCATGTTCACATGATGGTGGAAGTCCAGTGATATGGAAATTCTGATGAGTTGTTGTTGAGCCCATCCGCAGCATTTTGTCTCCCCCATGATTCATGTTGAACATTATACTAGTGTTGGAAACTTTATAAGCATTGCCCTCATGTCCCGTTCATGATGCATATGTCCGGTTGAAAGATGTGACCTCCTCTAATTCATGTGCATCTGATGCAAGTTGCCGTCGTGGATTCGAGAAAGCTTGTTCTACTTCCTTTGGAATCATCCCAAGTTAGTCATGCATGTGCGAAGTATTCTATGGTTTGATAGGCTCGCTACCTCCAGTCCATATGTGTCCCTAGCACACCAAGCCACTGACTGATTTGTTCTAGGAGAAGGAATTAAGTGCTAAGCCATGGTAATGCACGAGACTTCGATATCCTCGATGATGGTTCCCCACCTGAACTCGGTAGTATTTTACTATAAGACTACTATGTGGTCATGTTGACTAGGACAGCGTGTTCACATGCGAGTAGAAGAACCTGCTCATGTCTTCGAGCTTGATATCGTAGTTCATCTCCTGAGGATCTCGCAACATCATCTCGTCGATTTGTGTTGCAACTCTTCTTTTCAGACATGTTGAGTCTGAAGTATCCTGTTTCTAACCAGATCTGAATCTCAGGCAGATATGATGGTTGGAACATTCCCACCATTTGCATCTTGTTCCTAGCTTGCATCGCCATTGTGCCAATCTCCCATGGGCTGCCCCTCTGAGTAATTGCTATTCAGGATCGTCTTCAGAAGTGGTCCTACCATGGGTCCCTTCAATTTCTGGTGATAAGCAAAGATCATCCATTACGTTGTCTTCAACAAGGTAGTCCACATCACCCATTCTAGTCCGAGCATGTCATTCTTTTGAATTCCTTCAAAAGATTGATGGTGATTGCCTTAGGCTGGTATAAAGAGTTTCAATGATCTTTGTATAAAAAGTAATTCTTTTTGCCACTTAAGGGAATAGCTCTACGAGTCACCTCCCTAAGGTGTCACATTATGAAATCGTGGCAACTATCTCCTCGCTACTTTGAAACCATGCACCATCTTACTCAAGCGTGGAATTGTTTCCTAACAACTTGAACCTTCGTCATCTGTTTCTTCCATTCCTCTCAATGTGTGTTTCGTGTCTCGGCTCAAGAGGTGTTTCAACATCTCACTCCATGAGTTGATCATGAGTTGCTCGATCTTTGGGATGATCGATTCCTGTAGAGTTTCTTTTTGTCATCATCATGTAGGATGGAGTTCTCAGAGCAAGACGTCGAGGCAAAGGTGATGATCAAATCAACGTTCTTTTGAAGTGCAACCAGGATCGTGAAGATTGTGCTAGCTTTGTGTCCCCTCTGTCTTCTTACCTCACGTATTGAATCTCGGGACAAGATTCTCGTTTACCGGGGGTGAGTTGTCACAGCCCTAGAATTTCATTGTAAATAGTTGCACAAGCATCCATGCATCATGTCCAAATTTCTTTGAAAGTTGAAATGGGGATTGTTGAAACCCTAACACCAAACGAATTCAACTAGGTTCAATAAAAATATTTTCAATGAACCCAAATGCCCTTTAGAAAAGTCCATGATTTTGTTAAAGGTGAAAACCTCTGCCAAAAATGATGCACATATTTCTAGGCCATTCTGGATTTTTGAATTAAATCTTATTGTATTTGACTTTGGGCATTTAAATACTATAAATAATTTAAATGTTCAAATAATGTTGGAACTATTTTTGGGCCACTGAAATAATTCAGCAAGTGTCCAGGAATATTTTCAGGATTCATGGAAGTGATTTGTGTTGCTACAAAATCAAAAACAAATTTGCAAATTAGAAAACAGAACAAACTAGAAATTAGAAGAGAGAGAGAGAGAGAGAGAGAGAGAGAACTCACCGCGGCCCAGCTTACCTGGAGGCCCAGCAGAGGCCCAGCCCACTGGCCTCTGCCAGTCACCACCTACCTCCCGCCAGGAGGACAGCGCGCACGTGGCCGCCCCATGTGAGCACGCGCCCCGCCACCTCCTGCTTCCCGCCGCTGCCCCGACGCGTCTAGACGACGCCACGCATCACCCCGGACCCTCTCGCCCACTCCCTTGTCCTCATCCCCTCCTCTCTCTCGCTCGACACCTCATGCCCGTGTGAGCTCGCTGACACTGATCGCCGTACCCGTAGCCAGAGCCACCCCCTCGCCTCTCCGACGCGTCCCCGAGCTCCGCATCGTCGTCCTCTTCGTCCATGTTGAGCCAAGCAACCAGGGAAGCACCGCATCGCCGTCCCTGACGTCTTCTTCAACCTCGGTGCCGGCGATCCCCGCCGCTTGATTCGTCGCGTCCAGAGCTTACCCGGCCCCGCCGTCCGCACCGGCCGACTCACCGTGAGCCACTGACCTTCTCGCCTAACTCAGCATGCTCATCCCCATGCCGTAGCGTCGTTCCCCACGAGCACCGAAGCCGCCGTCCGCCATTGCTACTGCACTCATAGCCCCCGTGCTCCCCTAGCCTCACCATGCTGCTCTTAGTGCTCCCCATGTCTAGCAGGTGCTGCCCAGCCTCTCCATTTGCTCACTGATGCACCGTAGCGACGCGCCCGTGCACCACCGAACACCACCGCCGCCAAAGCTCGTCGTCGGCATGAGTTCCGGTGAACTCGCGACCTCCCACTTGGTTCTCTGGATGCGCGAGAGCAAGGGCCATCCCCTGGTGCCCTCAGCGTGCCAAGCTGATGCCTCTAGCGCAAGTCCGGCGTGCCCCCCCCCCCGTGTCCTGTGGTCGCCGCCAGCTGGTCTCCGGTGGCTGACGTGGCACCGTCGTTAGGGACTAATTACCCCGCTAATTAACCCACTCTCTCACTAACATATGGGCCCCACGCCCAAATTAACCCTGGGATTTATTCCCTGTTTATTTTAGATTAATCCAGTGGCCCTACGCGTCAGCTTTGACCCTGCTGACGTGGCCGTTCACCAGGGCTACATGTCAGCTACACTAGCCAGCTCTGTGACACTGACCAGTGGGTCCCACGCATCAGGTTTGACCTGGACTGTGCCCCGTTGACCTGCTGACGTCATGATGATGTCAGGCTGACGCAGTAATCCTTTTTTTGAATTTAAATAAATCTTAAATGATTTGTTTAATTCCGAAAATATCCAAAACTTTGAAAATCATAGAAATTCAACCGTAACTCCAAACAAGATAAATTATATATGAAAAATGATTAGAAAAATCCAATCTATCCATTCATGCTATTTACATGCATGTCTGAGCAACTTATGCCTGCTGATCAGGTCAAATCAAATGTTGGCATTTAAATAATCACATATGGAGTTTGAATTTGAACCTTTGGTTCAAACCAACTTCATTTAAATCATTGCTAGTTGCATTAGCTCAAATCATAGCATATTGCCATGTCATGATCATGCATCATATTTTGCATCGCATTGATTGTGTTCTTCCTTGTTTGCCGATAATTGTCCCCTCTCAGTAGACAACATTCCGACGATGTGATCGATGACACCGATGAAGAACTATACTATCTTCAAAAGTGCCATGCAAGCAAAACCCCCTTGTTCATTCTGATACAATCCCACTCTCTCGCTCTTGCTCTCTTTTACTGCATTAGGACAACAGCGATTCAACTGTTACATGTTGTGGTAGTTGAACCCCTTTTCCTCTGCATGACCTTTCATTGCCACAGTAAATAGATGAAACCCACTAGCTTGAGTAGGAGTTGTTTGAGCCCTGATGTGCCTACTCATTCGTGCTTGTTTGTTATGCCTACTACTGCTTAGAGTTGAATCAGGTCTGATTCATCAGGGATGAATTGGAATGTGGTGAACATGTCCTACCGTTGAGAGCTAAGTGTGTAAACACGATTTGGTAAAGGTAACGGTGAGAGGCCATGTAGGAGTACATGGTGGGTTGTCTCATTGCAGCCGTTCTTACGAACTGAGTTCTGTGTTTCTGATCCATGAACTATTACTACCACACATTGTGCTCCGGGCTCTCCAAGCTCTCTCGACTTATTAATCAACTTGATCTCTGTCCAGGAGTTGCAACTAGTTTCTGGTGTTTGTAGGTAGTGTTAGTAGTCTACCAAGTGGCACCCGGTATAGGTGGGCTTGGGACAGACTAGGCACAGTGGCACGGTGTACCAAGTGGCACCCGGATGGTGGGCTTGGGAACCCTGCACACATCGTTTGGGGCCGTGAGCGACACCCCGGCCGGATCTCCTTGCGGATGGAACCTGAATAGGCGATACACCTAGACTAGAGACTTGTGTGGTTAGTCAGGTCGTAGCCGACTCCCTCACCAGGCTTCTGCTTGAAGGTTGCCGAGATACACGACGTGTACATGGTGGTAAGTGGCGAGAGCGTGTGTGAAGAAGTACACCTCTCCAGGGTTATCATTATCTATTCGAATAGTCGTATTCCTTGGATATGGAAATTTGGACCCCATGCATAGTTCATAGACAAGTGAAAGTGGATACTCTAAAATGCGCAAGATAAGCGTGAGTGCTATGGATGGCGTTCTCGTAAGGAGACGGGAGCGGATCCATAGTGGTGTATTGATATACTGAATATGTGGAGTCATGTGCGCCACCTCAGAAGAGTTATTTGCAGTCGTAGTTCAGGTTAGCCACTGAGTCAAAGCTGGCTTGCTGCAGTTAAACCCCACCATCCCTTTATTGATACTGATGCATATGTAGTTAGTTCTTATGTAAGTCTTGCTGAGTACCACTACTAGGGAAAACCTTATACACAGAATCTTAGCAGCAGCGCGGCATAAAAACAGGCGCTGCTGCTAAGTAGTAGCAGCGCGGCTACGGAAAGCTCGCTACTGGTGCAAACTTAGCAGTAGCGCGTGACGCTTAAACCGCGCTGCTACAAAAATCCACCGACAGTACACAACGACATAAGTTTACCAGTAGCGCGGCGCCAGGGAGTGCGCTGCTGTTAATGCCATAGTAGCAGGGCGCTTTTTTGTCACCTCGCTGCTGCTAATTTTGAAATTGTGCACAGGGTTGGCCCATTTAGCAGTAACGCGTGACAGGAAAGCGCGTTGTTGCTACGCTCTTAGCAGCAGCGCGCTTTCTCTCCCGCGCTACTGCTAAGACGCAGCACCCACCACCTTTTCCACCTCCCCTCCCCATCTCCTCTCCTCCCTTTTCCCTACCTCCCACATCCTCCCTCTCTCACTCTTCTTCTTCCTCAATACTTCACCCCCCATTACTCTCCCTCTTCTACCTACCTTTCTCTCTCTTCATTACTCCTAGCTATAACTACACCACCTCCATTAATTCATCTCCTTTCTCTTTTTCCTCCCCCCTCCACTAGTTGAAGTTGTCTCCTCCCAAATTAGCTAGCTAGGTAGATGTAGCATTTAGTTAAGTGACCTATTTTCCCCCTAACTAGATCTTTCTTTGTCAAGAAGAGCTTTGTGCACTTTTGACCTCCCTACATCATCATCTCCACCGTGTGCTCGATCTCGAGATAGAGGTGTGATTGATATTTCATGCTTTTGCAAAATGGAAATATATGTTCCTATTTTGTATACACACTTAATTAGCCATTATTATGCATGGGTCCGATGATGTAATATATATATGTTCCTATTTTGTATACACACTTAGCCATTATAATGCAAGGGTCTAATGATGTAATATATATGTTCCTATTATGCTGAGGAAAAGAAAAAAGGGAAACTGGTTATAGTAGTAGCGCTTTAGTGAAAAAGAGCTACAGTCAAGGTAGCAGTAGCGGTTTCTGCATAAAATCGCTATAGCTGCTCGTAATAGTAGTAGCGTGTTTCGTGTAAACGCGCTACTGCTACGTCCACTTAACCCAAAATTCTCCCTCTCCCTGCTTCATCCCGCCTCTTTTCCCCCAAATCCCCACTCTTTCTTCCCCGGCCCCGTTGCACCGCCGCGCCCGCCCCCCGACCTTGGCGCGCTCGCCCCCGACCCCGCCGCCCCCGACCCAGCCGCCCCCGACCCAGGCGCGCTCGCCCCCGACCCGTCGGCCCTC
>NC_041388.1:2715216-2759394 GCF_002162155.2 Triticum dicoccoides | reverse complement strand
GCCCCCGGTGCCGGCGCTCGCCCCCGACCCGTCGGCCCTCGCCTCCCTCCTCTGCTTCCTCCCCTCCCAACCTCGGCCGTCGTCGGGCCTGCCTCCTCGCCCTGCACCCTCTGTAAACCACCCCCCTCTCTCTCTGCTAGCTAGGGTTAATTTACTTAGGTTTTAGTTATGTTAATTAGGTTATCTATTTAGTTATGAATTTAGATAGGTTTCAAAATTTGCTGAATTTATATGCAAATTTGAACTGGACATGTGATATGTGGATATGTCATGTTTTGGACATGTCATGTTTTGGTAAATGATCCGAGTTGCCTATGTTACGCCGGAATGTTGATTCGTTTCTGTTCCGGTGAATTTCAGGCGCTCGATATGTCCAACTTTTAGCAAAGGTCATGCCGAAATTTCCCGTGACTAAAGGCATGATTCACGCTACATAGTTGGCATATCGAGTGCTGGCACATAGATTTGTTTTTATCTCATTTCTCATTTATTCATACTTTTAGAAATAAATGAGGACACTTAATCATAGGAAACATGTCGAACAATGAAGAAACTGGGCCTTCTGACCAAGATGCAGACGAGATGGATTATGAGGGTGAACAAGACTACCTCGACTTTTTGACTGCTAAGCAAGGTTTGCAGGTCGGCCTCGATGATGGTACTGACGCCGACACCGACACCGATGGCGCCGGCACCTATGGCGGCGCCGAGACCGGTGGGGAAGGTGCCGCCGGGGAAGATACCAGCGCCGATGCCGGTACCGAAAAGAGGCATAAGGAGCAGAGGATACGAAAACCTAACAAACTAGGGATTGGACGACTTGTGATCACAAAGATGGCACCTGGCAAGTTTGAGCCGTTAGAGCCGGAAGAACCTCGCAAGTGCTATGGGAACCAAGTAGGATGCATCCTACGGGAATGTGTGAGCATCAATGACGATGACTTAAGGAGTAAAGAACATTTGACGTGGTTCCTCCTAACGAAGTTGCACAGGAGATTCAAGTTCCCCGATCTGGATGATAACATAGAACAACCGTGGGATGATCCGAAGATGAAAAAGATTAAGAATCACGCCATGGGCATGTTCAGCAATGATTTGGCCTCTTGGAAATCAAGGGTGAAATGAGCTATTGAGGCTAAGGAACCCCTGTCCAAGATTCTGGAGGAAAATCCGACACTTACGGAAGAGGAGTTCGAAAAGTTCAAGGACACTTGCGCTACCGAGGACGCCAAGGCTAAGGCTGCGAAATTCAAGAGCCTTCAGCAAAGGAACACGGGGAAGCATCACCTCGGAAGCCGTGGCTACCTCGGTAAAAGGCCCATATGGGATAAGGAGGACGCGGAACGTGAAGCCGCGGGTCTCCCAGACCCCTTCGCGAAGTTCACCAACCCCTTGGAGCATGACTTCATCAGGGCCCGCTACAAGTGGGACAAGGAGAAAAAGGTTTTTTACACGGACAAGATCACGAGGAAATTGATTAGACTACTGGAGAAGCAACACCAGCTTGCAGCCGAAAACCCTACTTCTCCGATGAGGCCCAAGTGGGACACCCCTCTCAACCGGGCCTTGAACGAACTTAAGGGACTCCCTTTGGGCCAGCGGCCGCAATATGGTCGTGTGCACGGCGCTGGAGATGGCGCCACGTGGAAGGTGTTTTACAACGAGGGCCCGGAGGCCAAGAAGCAGAAAAAGAAGTTTAGTCAGGAGGACATCGACGCGAAGGTGAAGCTTACGGTCGAGAAAAAAGCAGCTGAGGACGCGAAAAAGCAGCCGAGGACAAATATGAGTTGCTACAGCAGGCAGTCAATGCAGGTGTAACTGCTTGCAAAAATGATTTTGCTACTAACTTGGTTCCAGTTATCATCGACTGGACGAAGGAAAATCCAGACAAGACGGTACATGATTTTCCGTTGCCCAGTTTCGTCGGGAGCAACTCCATGAACAACAACACCATCGCACCATCACTTGCTCATGCAACTGGGCCTCCTCTCGTAGCCGCTCCCACTCATAGCAGCCCGTCCTCAGTCTCTGGCGCGCTTGGTGGGCCTTCGTCTTTGGTTGAGCTCGACGCCGTCATGGTAATTACATGTCGCACCAACATATATATATATATATATATATATATATATATATAATATTCCATTTTTGTTGCCTTTTGGATGTTTTACACCACAAACATATGTGTTTGCAGGCAAAAGAAACCCCGTGCACTATACTCTACTTGATCAAAGGCCAGAAGGTGGACGTGGGAAAGGGGATGATAATGGACCCCTTGCAACCCACGTTCCACAACCAGCCGATCCCTGCTGGGCACTTCAGGGTTAGCTTGTCCAGTGTGAAATCGGGGCAAGAGGATTTGCCTCCTCCAGTACAGCATGTGGGAGCGGACGACGAGACCCCGCCGCGGATTGGAAGCTGCAAGGGTTGGGTGCTGCTATGGCCGAAGAATCTTATTCGTCTGGAGCCGGCCGAGAGCACACCAATAACCACACATCAACAAGCATGTGCGGAGACCACCACCCTGCCTACGCAATTACCAGCTCCTATAGTGCCGAGTGAGAGCGGCAGACGACATGATGAAGGGGGTGCAATAGTGATGGCTGATGTAATTTCTCCTGTAGAACAGAGAATGGATGATGAGACGGAGGTCGACCCTGTGGATTTCCTCAATACAAACGCGTATGACTGTGACATAGAATTGATGAGTCAACCATATGACGAATCGGGCTATCAGCTTGCTAATGAGGATATGGATGATATGCCCGGGCAGGAAGGTCGTAGCAGGGATTGCAAAAAGTCTCTGTTCATGAAATCCTCACAGGACACGCCTGAAGATGCTGCCTCAACACAAGCTCAACTATCCCAGCGCGAGGGTCGTACAGTACTTATCCCAGGAACACTAGGGCAGGGGTTAAGGAAGGGTCTAGAAGGTGTGCCCAAGAAAAAGGAGAGAAAGAGATCGGGGAAGATAGCTGCCTCCAAACAAGCCAGAGCACATAGCAGCCAAACGATGCATTCTGAAGAGCATGTACCCGTGAAAGGTGCGGCCATGTTCCATCTCACGGGCGAGCCAATGCTACCGCCGAAACCGCTGGAGGCACTATCAGGGGATCTCAGGAGACTGCACGACCATGTATTGTCGACTGAGAAAACCTACTAGCCTCAAAGGATCCAGGATATCCGACATACGCGGCTCGTGTGCCTGAGGGGAAGTGCTATGTTGAGACACGGCCCGCGGAGGTGTTCTTCCTGCGGTTTGACCATATCTTTGAGATGTTTCTGACAAGGCGGCTCGATTTTACAATCGTCCGCCTTTTTGCGGTACATATGAGCTCTGTCATGAACAGTGAAGAAGTCTCGCAAATCTGTGTGGCGGACCCGTACTACATGCACGAGTCTTTCTTGAGTCTCGGCGACTTTGAGCGTGAAACTGCTAGGGACTACCTCCAAAACTTCATGGTACAGAATAAGGACCGGGAAATTGTCCTCGTGCCTTATCATCCAAAGTAAGTCAGTTTCGAACAACCCTTTCATACATTTCAATCATTCCTTCTCTCTCTATGGGGAATAATTTGAGGTATCTTTTCCCCGCAGCAACGGGCATGCCATCCTTATCATTCTTTATCCGCAAGTCTCCCACGCCGTGTATTTTGACCCTTCCAGAGACTACGAGAAAAAAGACTACACCCACATAATGAATATTCTAGATGATGCTCTCCAAGGCTTCAGCTTTAGAGGTGGCCACATGCAGATCAAGAAACAAAGGAACAAGAAGATGGGTTTCGCGCATAAAACTAACTTCTCCTGCATCCAAGTCCTAAAACCAAGCAAGAAGGATGGATTGTACATCCTCCATCTCATGATTCAGTTCAACACGGATCACCAAAAGCTTCGCATGAGAAGCAGAAATGATGATCATATCCACAAGTGGCTAGAATCTCATGGAGAAGCGGATTATAAACTTAGAGATGACTTCTTTTGCATCCAAAGCGACATTGCGACGATCATCATGAAAGAAGTCGTCGATGAGAAGGGGATGTTCCACCATGGCCCTATATCGCGAGCTGACGTCCGAACTCGCATAGGCATGGAACGTCTCGACCTCACGTCGTTCAAGAAGCTAGGGTCCATCCTTGATGATATGGAAGGATGGAACTTCTAGTGATTTATGATGTCGATGATGATGATATGTGTCGGTTGAACTTTTATACTATTTGTAGCGATGCAACTTTGTGATGTCCACGATCCCTGCCGAACATGTGTAACGCTACTTTGTTAGTTTGCGTACGATGACCTGCGTACCTCTAGTTAATTAATTTGCGTACTGTATGTTGCATCTAGTTGCTAACCCTTTCTTTTTCAGTGTTCTCTAGTATATTTTGTTGCATATATATGATTGTACATCCTCTTCATGAACATGCATCTCTAACAGGTACCTAGTTTCTTGATGGCGAGATGGAACTGCTATGTCGTGTACAAAGGGAAGGTTCCGGGGGTGTACAATGAGTGGTATGAGTGTCAGGCACCAGTGAATGGGTTCTCGGACGCCAGCCATAAAGGCTTCAAAAGCACACAAGAAGGAGAAGCTAGTTACTTGAGGTTCACGCTAGCGTGAGAGAGGACTCATAACCGCCATCTCATGTACAGCATAGTTCCTCTCTCACTCATAGTGATAGCTCTTCTCGCGTATACCTTTGTTTAGATGGATGACGTTGTAGTTGCAAGTATTCGAGACTTGCATGTATCACTATTTTCGAGATGAACACAAGATACCACTTTGTGTTGGATGATGATTATGACGAGACTATTTGTATGTATATGCTATGATTACATTTGTGGTCTCGCAGGCATTTGTATGTGTATCATGATGACATTTGTATGTGCTAAAGATTCTTCTATAAAGATTGTTCAAATACAAAACAAATATGCCGAAAAAAACAAAAAACTACTAAAATTAGCAGTAGCGAGTGGAGAAAAGTTAGCAGCAGCGCGGTTGTAGCAGTAGCGCGCACAGGGGAAGCGCGCTATAGCTATTAGCAGCAGCGAGGTTCCTTTAAGCGCGCTGCTGCAACACTTGTGTAGCAGTAGCGCGGGTGGACCAGCGCTACTACTATACGTTAGCTGTAGCGCCTTATTAATAGCGCCGGCCCCCGCGCTACTAAAAGGCCGAAAACCCGCGCTGCTGCTAGGCTTTTCCCTAGTAGTGTACATTTGTACTCACGTTTGCTTAATTTATGTTTTTTGCAGAGAGACTTCAGTCTCACTAGAAGTTCCGCATGGACTTCGACGTTTAGCTCGTTACCTCAGCTATGATCTTGTACCCTTGGGAGGGTCTTGTAGATAGTCAGGCTTCTCCGCCTTTTTCATTTGTAGTTGTCTGTACTTAGACAAGTTAAGCTTCCGCATGTGCTCATTGCTTGTATGACTTGTATGTTGGGTCATGAAACCCATGTTTGTAATATCCCACTCCTCGGAGCTTAATGAATAAATACTCTGAGTCGTAGAATCTTGTTGTGATGCCATGTTGTATTGCACATATTGAGCATATTGTGTGTATGATTGAAATGCTTGGTATGTGTGGGATCCGACAACCTAGTTGTTTATCCTTGGTAGCCTCTCTTATGGGGAAATGTAGTCTTGTGCTTTCATGAGCCATAGTAGTCCGCTACAGCCCGATTCACCGGAGTCCTGCTAGCCCAGCACTACTGCTCCGGAACACTTAGACTGGCCGGCATGTGATTCACTTCGTTCTTGTGTCTGTCCCTTCAGGGAAATGTCACACGGTGGCATCCGGAGTCCTGCTAGCCTGCTACAGCCCGATTCCCGGAGTCCTGTTAGCCTAGTTGCTATAGCCCGGATTCACACGCTGCTGACCAACATGCTCGATGTTGATTCATGTATGCCTATCCCCGTAAGTTAGTGCCACTTTGGGTTCACGACTATTCATGCCGGCCCGGATTCTCTGTCATATGGATGCTAGCGACACTATCATATACGTGAGCCAAAAGGCGCAAACGGTCCCGGGCCATGGTAAGGTGACACCCATGGCAATACTGTGCGTGAGGCCGCAAAGTGATATGAGGTGTTACCGGCTAGATCGATGTGACATGGAATCGGGGTCCTGACACCGACTCCCGGGGGCCAGCTCCCTTCGGGTCTGAGTGGTGGCGCTCTTGCCGTCTTCTGGACTCTCGCTGACCGGTAAGGCCCGTCATCCGTGGACCGTACTGACAGGCCGTCGTGGGTGCAGGACTCCGCTCGTTGTTGCTGACGTCAGGGATGGCATGGCAACAGTGTCGCGCCAGACGGAGATCTCCATTGGTACAGCGCACTGTGTCCTAGCCATCCCCTGGAAAGGGGAGGGAGTGGGCTTCACTGTTGCCACTCCCTGTCCCATCTCCCCTGACGAGGGCATGGGCTTTGTTGGTGCCGTGGGCCGAATCCCCATGGCTGGCTTCTCTGGAAGCCGCCAGGTGGGGGTCGGCCCGTCTTGATCTCGCCGCCAGGACTCGACCGCATGCAGGCAGTCGGTTGTTCCTTCAGCCGGCCTCCAGAAGGCGGCTCTTCATCCTGGCATCTTGAGGGGCGCAGTCAGCCCCGATGTCTTGAAAGGTTCGGGCCTCGGGTTAGCCTACCCGTGGCCCATTACTCCGACACCTCTAGTCATCTAAATGATCATGTGATCTATATCAACTAAACCATGTCCGATCATCATGTGAGATGGAGTAGTTTTCAATGGTGAACATCTCTATGTTGATCATATCTACTATATGATTCACATTCAACCTTTTGGTCTCAGTGTTCCGAGGCCATATCTGTATATGCTAGGCTCATCAAGTTTAACCTGAGTATTCTGCATGAGCAAAACTATCTTACACCCGTTGTATGTCAACGTAGAGCTTATCAGACCCGATCATCACGTGGTGCCTCGGCACGACGAACTGTAGGGGAAAACACTTTTACCCTGAATTTTAGTGAGGGATCATCTTGTGCCTTTGATCTCCATCTCCAAAGCATCGTCTTGATCTCCATCGTCACCGGTTTGACACCTTGATATCCATTGTAGTATCATTGTCGTCTCACCAACTATTGCTTCTATGACTATCACTAACGCATAGTGATAAAGTAAAGCAATTACATGGCAATTGCATTTCATACAATAAAGCGACAACCATAAGGCTCCTGCCAGTTGCCGATAACTTTTACAAAACATGATCATCTCATACAATAACATATATCACATCATGTCTTAACCATATCACATCTCAACATGCCTTGCAAAAACAAGTTTGACATTCTTACCTACGCATCAAAACCACAACGATTTTTCTTCAAGTGTGCTGTTTTAACCTTCAACAAGGACCGGTCGTAGTCAAATTCGATTCAACTAAAGTTGGAGAAACAGACACCCGCCAACCACCTTTATGCAAAACAAGTTGCATGTCTGTCGGTGGAACATGTCTCAGCAACATGGTCATGTAAGGTTTGTCCGGGCCGCTTCATCCAATGATACCACCAAATCAAAATAAGACGTTGGTGGTAAGCAGTATGACTATTATCGCCCACAACTCTTTGTGTTCTACTCGTGCATATCATCTACGCATAGACCTGGCTCGGATGCCACTGTTGGGGAACATAGCATGCAATTTCAAAACATTTCCTACACTCACGCAAGATCTATCTTGGAGATGCATAGCAACGAGAGGGGGAGAGTGTGTCCACGTAGGCTCGTAGACCGAAAGCGGAAGCGTTAGGTTAACGCGGTTGATGTAGTCGAACGTCTTCACGATCCAACCGATCTAGTACAGAATGTATGACACCTCCGAGTTCAGCACACGTTCAGCTCGATGACGTCCCTCGAACTCTTGATCCAGCAGAGGGTTGAGGAGAGTTACGTCAGCACGACGGCGTGGTGACGGTGATGGTGATGTGATATGCGCATTGCTTTGCCTAAGCACTACGTGAATATGACGCCGCACACGGCTTGGAACAATTGATGTGTCTCCAAGGGGTTCCCTACCCACGTATATAAAGGAGGGAGAGGAGGATTCCTGCCACCAGGGGCGCGCCATAGGGGGGGAACCGACTAGGACTCCCAATCCTAGTCCCCCCCCCCCTTTCCTTTCTATCGGAGGGGAAAAGGGAAGGAGAGGGAGAGAGAGAGGGAAGAAAGGGGGCCACGCCCCCTCCCCCTTGTCCAATTCAGACTCCCTTGGGGGGGCGCCACCATGCGGGCTTCCCTCTCTTTCTCCCCTATGTCCCATGAAGGCCCATTACTTCCCCAGGGGTTCCGATAACCCCTCGGTACTCCGATAAATATCCGAAATGTCCCGAAACCATTCCGGTGTCCGAATACTATCATCCAATATATCAATCTTTACCTCTCGACCATTTCGAGACTCCTCGTCATGTCCGTGATCTCATCCGAGACTCCAAACAATCTTCGGTCACCAAAACACATAACTCATAATACAAATCGTCATCGAACGTTAAGCTTGCGGACCCTACAGGTTCGAGAACTATGTAGACATGACCGAGACATATCTCCGATCAATAACCAATAGCCGAACTTGAATGCTCATATTGGTTCCTACATATTCTCTGAAGATCTTTATCGGTCAAATCGCAATAACAACATGCGTTATTCCCTTTGTCATCAGTATGTTACTTGCCCGAGATTCGATCGTCGGTTCATACCTAGTTCAATATCGTTACCGGCAAGTCTCTTTACTCGTTCTGTAATGCATCATCCCACAACTAACTCATTAGTCACATTGCTTGCAAGGCTTATCATGATGTGCATTACCGAGAGGGGCCAGAGTTACCTCTCCGATACTCGGAGTGACAAATCCTAATCTCGATCTATGCCAACCCAACAAAGACCTTCGGAGACACCTGTAGAGCATCTTTATAATCAATCAGTTACGTTCTGACGTTTGATAGCACACAAGGTGTTCCTCCGGTATTCGGGAGTTGCATAATCTCATAGTCAAAGGAACATGTATAAGTCATGAAGAAAGCAATAGCAGTAAAACTTAACGATCATTATGCTAAGCTAACGGATGGGTCTTGTCCATCACATCATTCTTGTAATGATGTGATCCCGTTCATCAAATGACAACACATGTCTATGGTCAGGAAACTTAACCATCTTTGATTATCGAGCTAATCTTGTAGAGGCATACTATGGACACTTTGTTTTGTCTATGTATTCACACATGTATCAAGTTTCCGGTTAATACAATTCTAGCATGAATAATGAACATTTATCATCATATAAGAAAATATAAATAACAACTTTATTATTGCCTCTAGGGCATATTTCCTTCACTAGTAGGACACTTGTATCCTAGGCCTCTCATATATAGCGAGGGTAGGCACACGATGTAACCTATGCCAACATAATAGCACAGACACGCGAGGGTGTCGGCGGTGTGTGCCGGCGCCCGGGTGGCCGGTGTGCGGTATTGTGACGGTGTCAACGGGAGGAGCGCCCGTAGTCAGGCCCCGGGGATGTAGCCATATCGGTGAACCTCGTTAACAAAAACTTGGTGTCATGCTAGTGTGATTGCTTGGTCCTCGAATGATCAATGGTATGCCTCGGATTTATTCTAACATTTAGCATCTATGTATGTTGCACAGAGACAGTATGAATTTGAGGATTCGGTTAATGTATCCTGATTGTTGAGGCCAAAATTTATGTGATGTCATGTCATTGTCCGCAGAAGCATCCGGACATGTTCCCATGTGTTTGGGGAGGAAATTTGCTACTTGTGATAGATGCTCTTATTTCAAGCTGGGACTAGGGTCATGTGGTCCTTATCCAAAATAGGGAGGCCGCTGGATACGAGTGCGTGCATACGTGGTGATACCGGCGTGACATGGTCCCATGATCCCGGACTAGTATATGGGAGCAAGCGATTGCAAAAACAGACCAGTCATACATGATCTTGAAAAGAAAAAGAAAAAAGACCATTAGGAGGAGCTGCTGAAATGCATCGCCCTACATTCCTCACTAGTAGAAAAAGGGCCTATTGTTCCTGTTCATAAGGCCCATTTGTCCCGGTTTTTGAACTGGGACTAAAGGGTCGTTATTAAAGCCTCCGGCCTTTAGTCCCAGTTCTTACATGAACCGGGACAGATGGGCACGTGGCCGGTGTTGCGAGCCTAGGCAGGAGGGCCTTTGGTCCCGGTTGGTGGCACCAACAGGAACCAAATAGGCCTCCACGCATCAGCAGCTGGTAGGAGCTGAGGTTTTTGTTTTTTTCTAAAAGGGGGTGGTTTAGGGCGTAATTTAGGGTGTGTTAGCTAGCTAATAGAGAGAAGTGTCCTCTGTTATCTCCGTGCTTGGTTTACCAATGCTACTGCTATGCCTAAACATGGCTTAGATTAAAGTGAAGGCAACATGTGGTGCATGTCTAAAGTAATACTAATCCTAACTTGATCAAGTTTGGATTAGTACTTCTTTTGACATGCACCACATGCATGTTGCCTTCACTTCAATTCAATCCATGTTCATTTCACCCACTGATATATAATAACTCTTCATGCCCGCATCATGCATCATCATAATAATAAGTCCTACTAATCATCATCATACAACTTCTACTCGTTATTAATATAACAAGTCATACGATCATCATCCTCATAGTCATCAAACCAACCCTACTTAGTTGTTCTAGGCACATGATCATCAGTATTAGGTAGGACCTAAATGCAATCTTTAAGGTAAAATAGCATAAAACAATATAGACCCTCTCCATTATGGAGAATGGAGATCATCCTGTCTCCAATTCTTGCGCTTCGCTTCCTTTTGCTTCCAAGAACCTCCTTACGACTGTCCATACATTTTTTCCTTTCTTTGATTAGCATGTCTCCACTTCTTTTAGAAATTCGGTATGGACAGTTGAGATTCGTAGGATGACCTAACTGTATGTTCAAAACATTAAGGCTACCTTTTTGATACATCAAATGAGGCACACAATCCTCTGGGATTATCTGTTGAAAAACATAGTAATAACTTCATAGTTAGCAAATGATATATTAGTTTTAGAAGTATGCAAAAGATGCATGAATGTCATAATAGTAAAAAATCTTACCAGGGTATCTCCATAGTAGTTACTGTAGTTCAACACGTGCACTAGTGGCACGTATTGACCATAATGTTGAGGAGTTTGATTGTAGATATTGTAATTCTCAAGATCAGTACAAAACACGATCAGATGATTTTTCTCCTGATAAGTTAATTCGGAGCCTTCGGTGTAGTAGGTTCTGTCTACAATCTTCCGCACATTCTTTGAAGAATGAAAATAAGCTGTCAATGGAAATAAGCTTTCAACTATTTTGAAATGAATAATATAAATTAGCAAATAACTATGTTTGAGAAACTCACATAGCGGTAGAATTGGAGGCGTATCAACAAGGACCCAAATGTCCATATTCTCTTGCTCGCTTTCAGGATCACCAAGATCCATGGTGACAAGCATATCCTCTTGAAAACCATACATCTTGCAAAGTGCTTCCCATTTTTTGCAACCAGAATGGGTTACACTCTCAGAATTATACAGCTTTACTTCAAAATCCACACCATGATGGGTCCGTAGGTGAATTTTCTTTGTTTCGAAACTTTCATGGTCTTCAAAACCCATCCTCTCCAAGACATAGCGTCTTGCATGGCATGAGATAAGCTAGTCGAATTGTAAAAGATGAAAATTACATGTTGGAATAGTTGAAGTCGTGCTTAATTACGAAAAACACTTGTCGTTGTTGTGTACCGTTTCAACATCGAAGGTCTCCTCCAGCTTAATGTGGAAGCACCGATCTTCGTCCAGGTGAGGCATGTCGCGCAGCCCTCGGGCATCGTGGAACCAATCGCACTCCCCCGGGAGACTTTCTCGTCCGAGTACGACATTTCCTATGTTCATAATTCAAATATTAAACTTACAATTAAATATATGTACTAAAAAACCTAAATTAGATCATTATTATCCATCTCTGACATTGCGACCGTCGGTGATGGTAGCTCCTCCTTTCGTTTCCGAGTGCATTACACCAAATTGTCTAGCAGACGGGAACGAAGGAGAAGCGACCCCCACGACAATAGTCGGCATTCTTCGTCCTCTCATATATGGTGGAGACTCGACAGAAATATACATGTTTTTATCTACATCATATGAGCATTCATACTTGATGGCCATTACATTTCAATGGTTGAATATATGAGCAAAAAAATTTACAAATATCTTACAGGACTCATATTGACATGGAGATTTGGCTGGTCTCACCTCGATCGAGGTCGGAGGGGGGTCGGTGACGGGGACGTCGGCGGGGATGATGGAGGGGCTCCTAGATTTCTGCAAAAACAAAAACCCTATAGGCTATCAACTAATCAAATGCCTACACCTTGCATAGTGCTCTGCAATTTTAGCATTCAAAGTAGGAGTATTTTTCCAATTTGAGAAGTTAATAAGCAAAACCAAATCATAAAATAAAGTAGTATTCAAATTACCATGCATTCAATTATAAGAAAAACTACATCATCTCTTGCGTCCGTACATCGTCGAATATTATCACTAATACACCTCAAATACTATCATACATATAGCATCGCCAAAGAGAAGGAACCATCACAGGATCATAGCTCCAGTGAGATCCCTGAAGAACCTGCCAGGTATTGTCGAACCTGCCCTCCAACGCAACCATGTAGCGGCGGACGTGCTCGTCCTCCTCGCTGACACGGTGACGTACCACCTCCGCGGTGTCTGGAAGCCTCAGCACCGTCACTGGCCCATGCGACCACCACCAAACAAGGATCGGGTCAATGACGGGCTGGTTCCTCACCAACCTACGCCCCCGGAAGGTAGCACCTCCCAATGCCAGCCCGGCGGAGCCCAGTCCTGGACATGGCCCCTCTGATCAAGTCGGCCTCCTCCGCCGAGTCGACGACGAGGATGCGGGATAGGCATCGTCGACGACGTCGATGCGGGAATAATTGCTTGAACTAAAAAAATAAACTAGTTCTATTAATTCGCTTGCTAAAAATAAACAACTTCTATATATGGTAAAATAAAATAGTTTTATTAAATCAACTAGTTCAACTACTAATAAGCACTTAATATAAATAAAATAAGGTAGTACTTACTAAAAATAAACTACTTCTATAGTAAAATAAAGTAGTACTTACTAAAAATAAACTACTTCTATAGTAAAATAAAGTACTATTATTAAATCAACTAGTTCAACTACTAAACACTTACTATAAATAAAATAAAGTAGTACTTACTAAAAAATAAACTACTTCTATAGTAAAATAAAGTAGTTTTATTAAATCAACTAGTTCAACTACTAAGCACTTATTATAAATAAAATAAAGTAGTACTTACTAAAAATAAACTAGTTTAACTAGTTCTATTATTTATCGCCCCCCCCCCCTCATGTCAAAGTTATCGGGGAGGGGGTATATCGACAACAACATACCTGATAAAAAATAAGAAGAGGAAGAAGAAGAAAAAAAGAGGAGAAGAAGAAAGGAACAGAGGAGAAGATCGAAGAAAAAAAAGAAGAAAAAAAAGAGGAGAAGAAGAAAGGAATAGAGAAGAAGAAAGGAATAGAGGAGAAGAAGAAAAAAATACAATATTCTATTTTTTCTTCTTCTCCTCTATTCATTTCTTCTTCTCCTTTTTTTCTTCTTTTTTCTCTTCTTATTTATTTCTCCTCTTCTTCTCTCCTCTTCTTCTCTTTCTTCTCCTCCGTCTTATCCTCCTTCTTCTCCTCCTTCTTCCTCTTCTTATAACCACACATACATACATAGCCACATGCATCCATACATATCTGAACAAAATTAATATCTACTAATTAACAACCTAAATAAAAAATTAATACATATATGAACATTATATCCGTACATACATAGCCACATCCACACATACATATGTACATTATATATATGAACACAAAATATCATCACAAAATTAATTTGACAAGTGCGGCGGCTCACAGCGGGGGAGCACGATGACGGAGACGGTGGGGGCGGCGAGGGCACCGCGACAGCGACAGTGGGCCTGGTAGGGGCAGGGGCGTGGCCGGCCGGCGCGCTCGGGGGCGGGGCAGGGGCGCGCGGGGTCGGGGACGGTGACGGCGATGGCGACGGCGACGGCGAGGACGAGGCACGGGCGACGGCAGGGTAGCCTGGCGGCGTCGATGTGTCGTTGGCGTCGTCAGGGAGGAACTGAATGAAAATTTTGACAAGTGTTGTATGTATAGGCAGAGCTCTGATCCCGGTTCGTGGAACCAACCAGGACAAATGACCCCTTGGTCCCGATTCGTGCCACCAACCGGGACCTTTGGTCCCGGTTGGTGGCACGAATCGGGACCAAAGAAGGTCATTGGTCCCGGTTGGTGCCACCAACCGGTACCAATGCCGCCCATTAGTCGTCGTTGGTGGCACCAACCGGGACCTAAGGTCCTGTGCTGGCGCGGTGCGGTGCTATGTTTAGTCCCACCTTGCTAGTTGAGAGGGGCTCGGAAGGGTTTATAAGCCCTGCTGAACTGACCACTTCGAGCTCCTCTCTACTACAGGCTTACGAGCCTAAATCCTCTCTCTGTGCTTGTGGGCCTACTGGGCCTATTGTGGGCCTGCATCCTGGCCCAACTAGCGGGTTTCTAGTCGTATGCAGGCCGTGGTGGCCCAGTAGGGTGGCACTTTTTTTATTATTTTTTTCCAGTTTTTTTTTCTTTTTTTTGTTTTATTTATTTTATTTTGTTTCTACTTAGAGCAAAATACTTACTACTATTTCAGTTATTCTTTTTGGTTTTAGGTAATAAAAACAATAAACTTTTTGTTAGTGCCATTATTTTTTCCAGTTTTTTTGCTTTCTTTTTTGTTTTATTTATTTTATTTTGTTTCTACTTACATCAAAATACTTACTAGTTTTTCAGTTATTATTTTTGGTTTTAGGTAATAAATATTATAAACTTTTTGTTAGTGTCATTATTTTTTCCAGTTTTTTTCTTTCTTTTTTGTTTTATTTATCTTATTTTGTTTCTACTAACAGCAAAATACTTACTAGTTTTTCAGTTATTCTTTTTGGTTTTAGGTAATAAAAATTATAAACTTTCTGTTAGTGCCATTAATTTTCCAATTTTAGTTTCTAACAAAAGAAATCTTTATGATAATTATTTTTGCTATGAAAGTTTCTAATAAAAAAAGTTCTTTATGAAAATTCTTTTTGCTTTTAATGTTTTGAACAGAACATACTTTGATAATTTTAGCTGCATAAATTCTATATAATTTTACTTTCAATAATACTGGAGGTTTATACAAGGTAAGCAACGTGCAGGTGAGCATTGCGCCTCTCTTTTATTTTTAATAACTTATTACAACTCCAGACTTCTTGTGTGTTCAAAATGCTACATTCAAAGCCACATCATCAATTTTCAACCCTTTCTGACTTCATTTGTTATTTTTCATGCATTTACTGATTTTTTTAGCTATAAGACCCTGAAATTGAAAATCATTTCAAATGAACTACGAATAGGTTGAAAGTTGGCATGGTATCATCATTTCACCCACATAGCATGTGCCGAAAAGTTGAGAGGGTTACGGAAAAAATTGGATGCACTCCGTGTACAAAATGGACAATTTGTTTCGAGATATCCAGGTTTCATACGGAAACACGTCTGTTACAACAGGCATTTCAAATGAACTAGGAAAAGGTTGAAAGTTGGCATGGTATCATCATAATAGTTGTGGAGAGAAAGTCTTCACTTTTTCTTCAGTTGTGTCCTTTGCTTATTCCGCCGTAACCATGGATAATCTTCATCGTTTATCAGGATGCTTGGGCCAGCCTTGACTTTGAAGGGAGGAATTTCATGAAACTTTTCATAATCTCCGGACATGTCTGTCTTGCCCTCCACTCCCACGATGTCCCTTTTTCCTGAAAGAACTATGTGGCGCTTTGGCTCATCATATGATGTATTCAATTCCTTATCTTTTCTTTTTCTCGGTTTGGTAGACATTCCTTCACATAGATAACCTGTGACATATCATTGGTTAGGACGAATGGTTCGTAAGTGTACCCAAGATTGTTCAGATCCAGTGTTGTCATTCCGTACTGTGGGTCTACCTGTACCCCGCCTCCTGACAGATTGACCCATTTGCACTTAAACAAAGGGACCTTAAAATCATGTCCGTAGTCAAGTTCCCATATGTCCACTATGTAACCATAATATGTGTCCTTTCCCCTCTCGGTTGCTGCATCAAAGCAGACACCGCTGTTTTGGTTGGTGCTCTTTTGATCTTGGGCGACCGTGTAAAATGTATTCCCATTTATCTCGTATCCTTTGTAAGTTAATACAGTCAAAGATGGTCCCCTGGACAACGAGTATAACTCATCACAAACAGTGTTGTCACCTCTGAGACGTGTTTCCAACCAACTGCTGAAAGTCCTGATGTGTTCACATGTAATCCAGTCGTCACACTGCTCCGGGTGTTTGGAGCGTAGACTGTTCTTGTGTTCATTGACATACGGGGTCACCAAGGTAGAGTTCTGTAGAACTGTGTAGTGTGCTTGAGACCAAGAATGCCCGTCCCTGCATATTATTGAGTTCGCTCCTACCGTTCCTTTCCCAGTCAGTCTCCCATCATACCGCGATTTAGGGAGACCTATCTTCTTAAGGCCAGGAATGAAGTCAACACAAAACCCAATGACATCCTCTGTTTGATGGCCCATGGAGATGCTTCCTTCTGGCCTAGCGCGGTTACGGGCATACTTCTTTAGGACTCCCATGAACCTCTCAAAGGGGAACATATTGTGTAGAAATACAGGCCCCGGAATGACAATCTCGTCGACTAGATGAACTAGGACGTACGTCATGATATTGAAGAAGGATGGTGGGAACACCAACTCGAAACAGACAAGACATTGGCCACATCACTCCTTAGCCTTGGTATGATTTTTGGATCGATCACCTTCTGAGAGATTGCATTGAGGACTGCACATAGCTCTACCTTGGGAACATATTGTGTTCAAAACGCTACATTCAAAGCCACATCATCAATTTTCAACCCTTTCTGACTTCATTTGTTATTTTTCATGCATTTACTGATTTTTTTAGCTATAAGACCCTGAAATTGAAAAGCATTTCAAATGAACTACGAATAGGTTGAAAGTTGGCATGGTATCATCATTTCACCCACATAGCATGTGCCGAAAAGTTGAGAGGGTTACGGAAAAAATTGGATGCACTCCGTGTACAAAATGGACAATTTGTTTCGAGATATCCAGGTTTCATACGGAAACACGTCTGTTACAACAGGCATTTCAAATGAACTAGGAAAAGGTTGAAAGTTGGCATGGTATCATCATAATAGTTGTGGAGAGAAAGTCTTCACTTTTTCTTCAGTTGTGTCCTTTGCTTATTCCGCCGTAACCATGGATAATCTTCATCGTTTATCAGGATGCTTGGGCCAGCCTTGACTTTGAAGGGAGGAATTTCATGAAACTTTTCATAATCTCCGGACATGTCTGTCTTGCCCTCCACTCCCACGATGTCCCTTTTTCCTGAAAGAACTATGTGGCGCTTTGGCTCATCATATGATGTATTCAATTCCTTATCTTTTCTTTTTCTCGGTTTGGTAGACATTCCTTCACATAGATAACCTGTGACATATCATTGGTTAGGACGAATGGTTCGTAAGTGTACCCAAGATTGTTCAGATCCAGTGTTGTCATTCCGTACTGTGGGTCTACCTGTACCCCGCCTCCTGACAGATTGACCCATTTGCACTTAAACAAAGGGACCTTAAAATCATGTCCGTAGTCAAGTTCCCATATGTCCACTATGTAACCATAATATGTGTCCTTTCCCCTCTCGGTTGCTGCATCAAAGCAGACACCGCTGTTTTGGTTGGTGCTCTTTTGATCTTGGGCGACCGTGTAAAATGTATTCCCATTTATCTCGTATCCTTTGTAAGTTAATACAGTCAAAGATGGTCCCCTGGACAACGAGTATAACTCATCACAAACAGTGTTGTCACCTCTGAGACGTGTTTCCAACCAACTGCTGAAAGTCCTGATGTGTTCACATGTAATCCAGTCGTCACACTGCTCCGGGTGTTTGGAGCGTAGACTGTTCTTGTGTTCATTGACATACGGGGTCACCAAGGTAGAGTTCTGTAGAACTGTGTAGTGTGCTTGAGACCAAGAATGCCCGTCCCTGCATATTATTGAGTTCGCTCCTACCGTTCCTTTCCCAGTCAGTCTCCCATCATACCGCGATTTAGGGAGACCTATCTTCTTAAGGCCAGGAATGAAGTCAACACAAAACCCAATGACATCCTCTGTTTGATGGCCCATGGAGATGCTTCCTTCTGGCCTAGCGCGGTTACGGGAATACTTCTTTAGGACTCCCATGAACCTCTCAAAGGGGAACATATTGTGTAGAAATACAGGCCCCGGAATGACAATCTCGTCGACTAGATGAACTAGGACGTACGTCATGATATTGAAGAAGGATGGTGGGAACACCAACTCGAAACAGACAAGACATTGGCCACATCACTCCTTAGCCTTGGTATGATTTTTGGATCGATCACCTTCTGAGAGATTGCATTGAGGACTGCACATAGCTTCACAATGGCTAATCGGACGTTTTTCGGTTCCCCTCAATGCAACCGGAAGCAGTTACGTCATAATCACGTGGCAGTCATGAGACTTTAGGTTCTGGAACTTTTTCTGTGGCTTATTTATTATTCCCTTTATATTCGACGAGAAGCCAGTCGGGACCTTCATACTGAGCAGGCATTCAAAGAAGATTTCCACCTCTTCTTTGGTAAGAGCGTAGCTGGCAGGACATTTATACTACTTTGGAGGCATGCCATCTTTTCATGCAAACGTTGCAGGTCCTTCCGTGCCTCATGTGTATCTTTTGTCTTCCCATACACGCCCAAGAAGCCTAGCAGGTTCACGCAAAGGTTCTTCGTCATGTGCATCACGTCGATTGAAGAGCGGACCTCTAGGACTTTCCAGTAGGGTAGGTCCCAAAATATAGATTTCTTCTTCCACATGGGTGTGTGTCCCTCAGCGTCATTCGAAACAGCTAGTCCGCCGGGACCCTTTCCAAAGATTGCGTGTAAATTGTTGACCATAGCAAGTGTGTGATCATCGTTACACATGGCAGGCTTCTTCCGGTGATCTGCCTCGCCTTTGAAATGATTGACTTTCTTTCAACATTGATGGTTGGTCGAAAGAAATCGACGATGGCCCAAGTACACATTCTTCCTGCATTTGTCCAGGTGTATACTTTCGGTGTCAGCTAAACAGTGCGTGCATGCATGGTATCCCTTGTTTGTCTGTCCTGAAAGGTTACTGAGAGCGGGCCAATCATTGATGGTTACAAACAGGAACGCATGCAGGTTAAATTCCTGCTGTTTGTGCTCATCCCACACACGTACACCGTTTCCATTCCACAGCTGTAAAAGTTCTTCAACTAATGGCCTTAGGTGCACATCAATGTCGTTGCCGGGTTGCTTAGGGCCTTGGATGAGAACTGGCATCATAATGAACTTCCGCTTCATGCACATCCAAGGAGGAAGGTTATACATACATAGAGTCACGGGCCAGGTGTTGTGATTGCTGCTCTGCTCCCCGAAAGGATTAATGCCATCCGCGCTTAAACCAAACCATACGTTCCTTGGGTCAGCTGCAAACTCAGCCCAGTACTTTCTCTTGAATTTTCTCCACTGCGACCCGTCAGCGGGTGCTCTCAACTTCCCGTCTTTCTTACGGCCCTCTCTGTGCCATCGCATCAACTTGACATGCTCTTCGTTTCTGAACAGACATTTAAACCATGGTATTATAGGAGCATACCACATCACCTTTGCAAGAACCCTCTTCCTGGGGGGCTCGCCATCAACATCACCAGGGTCATCTCGTCTGATCTTATACCGCAATGACCGCATACTGGGCATGAATTCAAATCCTTGTATGCACCGCGGTAGAGGATGCAGTCATTAGGGCATGCATGTATCTTCTGCACCTCCAATCCTAGAGGACATACGACCTTCTTTCTTGCGTACGTACTGTCGGGCAATTCGTTATCCTTTGGAAGCTTCTTCTTCAATATTTTCAGTAGCTTCTCAAATCCTTTGTCGGGCACAGCATTCTCTGCCTTCCACTACAGCAATTCCAGTACGGTACCGAGCTTTGTGTTGCCATCTTTGCATTTGGGGTACAACCCTTTTTGTGATCCTCTAACATGCGATCAAACTTCAGCTTTTCCTTTTGACTTTCGCATTGTGTCCTTGCATCGACAATGACCCGGCGGAGATCATCATCATCGGGCACATTGTCTGGTTCCTCTTGAACTTCAGCAGCTTCCCCCGTTGCAGCATCACCGTATTCAGGGAGCACATAGTTGTCATCGTCCTCTTCTTCTTTGCTGTCTTCCATCATAACCCCTATTTCTCCGTGCCTCGTCCAAACATTATAGTGTGGCATGAAACCCTTATAAAGTAGGTGGGTGTGAAGGATTTTCCGGTTAGAGTAAGACTTCGTATTCCCACAATTAGGGCATGGACAACACATAAAACCATTATGCTTGTTTGCCTTAACCACTTCGAGAAAATTATGCAGGCCCTTATTGTACTCGGAGGTGTATCTGTCACCGTACATCCATTGTCGATTCATCTGCGTGCATTATATATATATATATATATATATATATATATATATATATATATATATATATGTATATATATATATAATTATGTTTGTCAAAAGTAAGAAAATTAGACAAGTATCTATCTAAAGTAAGATTTTTTTCTTTCAGAAAGAAGATAAGAATAAGAGGCTCACCAGGGTGGTGCCGGCGACGAGATCGGCACGGGCGATCGACGGCGGTGAAGACGGGGACGGGGCATGATGGACCGCTAAACCTAGACAAATCTTGGGGAAAATGGAGCTCGGAGGTCGAGCTTCGAGAGGAGAAAACTTAACTAGCGTGGCTCGGGCATTTCATCGAACACCTCATATGCGTAGGAGGTGAGCTAGAGCACCCAAATGCCCTCCCCTCGCCGGCCAAAAAATCAGAGCAATGTGGACTGCTCTACTCGCCGGCAAGGGGGTATATATAGGCAACTCATTTGTCCCGGTTTGTGGCTGGAACAGGGACTAAATGCCACCCTTCTGTCCCGGTTCTAGGCACGAACCGGGACCAATGACTGTGGGCCAGGAGCGAGGCTCATTGGTCCCGGTTCGTGCCTAGAATTGGGATAAATGGGTCCACATAAACCGGGAAAAATGCCTCCCGAGGCCCGGCCGTGCCGCTGGGCGCACGAATCGGGACGTATGCCCCCCATGGGTCCTGGTTCGTGACTGAACCGGGACTAATGTGCTTGGCAGGCTCGAACCAAAGCCATGTTTTCTACTAGTGCCTCTTCCATGGAGCAAGACACCATTTCTTGGCACCTAGAGCCAAATGGCGTGTGTCGTCGTTCTAAGCCTAACAGTGATGTAGGGGGGTACGTATGGAGAGGCAGGATCTTAGCTGTGGAGAAGATGTAAGCACGCAAGGTTTACGAGTTCAGGCCCTTCTCGGAGGAAGTAATAGCCCTACGTCTCGGAGCCCGGAGGCGGTCGACTGGATTATGCGTGTATGAGTTATAGAGGTGCGAACCCTTGTCTCGGAGGGGGGTGGCTTATATAGAGTGCACCAGGCCCCCGGCCAGCCCACGTTACCAAGGGTTCAATGTTCATTAAGGCGAGGCGTTACTGGTAATGCTAGTAATAAAGTCCTATGATGACCATAAAAAGCTATTTAATGACCGACCGTTAGCGTGCGGAGTGACTTTAGGTCTCCTAGCCGTCGAGTGGTTGGATCTTGGTCGAGTGATTGCTTCTTGGTCGAGTGTCTTCGAGTCTGTCGAGTGTCTTCGAGTCTGTCGAGTGGAACACCTTCAAGTCGATTGAAAGGTGATTTCTTCTAGAGATGTCCTCGGGTAGGGGTAGGTAGGACAGGTCCATGACCCTACCCTAGGTACATAGCTTCATCATTAGCCCCCGAATGGATCGAGGTTTGAGTGGGGAATGATTTGAGAGCTTCTCCGACTCGTTTTTCATGTCGTGAGCATATCTAGTTTCAGATCAATGGGCCTGAGTGATGGCAGCAACTTCCTTTCCAGTCGCCTTGATCCGTTCTTAATTCCTCGTCGAGTGGGTTTCTTTACTTGTAAGGCTCTGAGTGATGGTGTGGAGGAGATCCTTGGTCTAACAAGTTATTCGCTGCCCATGGATTTAGTGGGATCCGAATTTTGGGAAGCGTGCGGGATGGGGGAGGCCGCAGTAATCGGACGAGGTAGAGCGGAGCCGCCTCGATCCCCGTTCCACCTTTTTCGCCACGTATCGCTCGTGCGGTCGTTGCGGGATTTGACAGGGCCGCCTGGGCCTACCCGTCAGCCACTCGGGAGCGGCCTGATATAAAGCGCCTGGACCGGAGTCCCCCGAGCAGTGCATCCCATTACCTCTTCTCTCCCTCACGTCCCTCCGCCGCGCTTGCTCTCGCCCTAACACCACCGCACCGCATGCGCCTCACCGGCGACAATGGGGAGGAAGAAGACAGCGGCTCTGGAGCGGGCCAAGAAGGCGACGGCAAAGTCGAAGGGGAAGGCGACCAGCCGGGGCGAATCTTCCTCGCGGTCTGGCCTACCGAAGGGCTGGATCCAGGGCGACTGGATCCACTCGAGGATCTGCCAAGACGACCTCGACGACTTGGCCGAAGGGGGCTGATCCCCTACGACGCGGCGCGGCTTCCGGGGAAGGAATCCGAGCCGCAGCCTCAGGAGGGTGAGCGCGTTCTTCTTGCCACCCACGTCGACCGTGGGTTTTCCTTGCCTCCTCATCCTTTCTTCCGAGGGTTTCTGAACTTCTTTGGGGCTCAACTCCACCATTTTACCCCCAACTCAATCATTTATCTTGCTGCGTTCATTTCCTTGTGTGAGAACTTCTTGGGTTGTCGACCTCACTGGGGTCTTTTCAAGCATATCTTCACTTGTCGCTCCCAGACAGTGAAAAGGGCTAATCCGAGTGACGAGAGGACCCAAGTGATCCAGATGTGTGGGGGTCTTGGCATCCAGACGAGTGGAAAAGCTCCTTTCCGGCCATGATTCTCCCTGATTCAGTTCATGGATGGCAGTCGACTTGGTTCTACTGCAAAGACAAGTCGATGCTAGGGCAATCGACTGGCCTCCCTCCTTTTACCATGGACCGAGTGGAAAAACCCTCCCCTTTGAAGGTGCTCCCGAAGGAGAAGGAGCACGTGCAGGTGCTGGTGGACCGAGTGGTCCAGCTTATTCACGACGGGGTCACTGGTATGGATCTCTTGGAGGTCTTCCTTCAGCGGCGCATCCAGCCTCTCCAAGCCCGAGACCATCCGATGTGGATGTATTCGGGTCTTGAAGACTCCACTCGGATCCACCCGGAGGAGGTCGACGACGACACGCTGGAGAAGTGGCTGTCTGGCATTACCGGGAATAAGGACAATCCCAGGGGAGCCAGGAGAGTCCCTCCATTCGACCAGTCCCACGCACCCAAGCAGGTCTGATTCAGAGTTTTTGCTTGTAATCTGAGTTCACTCGCGCAGCCGTCTGTATTGTGTCGACTGAGTTTGTTCTCCCTGCTTTCTTTCAGGCCATTATTGAAATGTATTCCATGCCCAACGGGGAGCAAGAGCAAGCTCTGGAAGGCGAGGCGAGTGGCGGTGAAAGCGGCGAGGGGGCTTCCGATGGTGAAGGGGACAGAGGGAGCGACGACTCAAGCGTTGGAGAAGAAGTCGAGTCGCCTCCTCGCAGGGAGAGGCGATCCAAGCTTGACCAAGAACGGCCGAGTGCTCGCGACAAGGCAACTGCTCCGGCTGGTCAGTCTTCGAAGCGCCCTCGGATCTCTTCACCAACCCCGACTAGGAAGGCACCAAAGCACCCCAAAGTTGCAGAGCCGAAGACTCGGAAGGCGCTGCCAAAGATCAAGATCGATATCCCTGTCGCCTCCACATGAGTGTCTCTCCTTGTATTCACTCGACGCTCTGTGCTGTTTGTTTTTCTTGTTTTAACTGGACGAACTTTGGAATTGTTAGCGCTGCCACTTCCGAAACCTCAACTTACAGGGATGATGATGAGGCGATGGAGGATGCGGTCACTTCTAATCCGGGTATGATTTCTGCCATACTATCTTTTTTTGGTCGATTCAACTGTATCGTGCATCACTGGGTGACGTGCTTTTGGCAATTTGAACCTTGCACAGCTCCCAACATTATTGACCTCCCTGATGATGAAGGAGAGCCTGAGAGGCCTTTGACGAGGAAGAACAGGCGAGCTCCTGCAAGCGGGGCACTACAGACGACGCCGAGGGCGGAACCAGTTGTTCAGGACACTGGTGACGTCAATCGGGGTCCTGTTACCTTCGCTGAGCCACTGTCGAGTGCTTTGCCTTCTTCATCAACTGCTCAGGCCCCTATCGACCCACCTTCAATTTTTGCGACCCATCGTGTCCCGGAGGACGAGGTGAATGCTGCTAGGGAAGCCATTCGTCAAGCGGGCATTATGATGGAGAAGATGAAGGCGGTGCGGGACGCCAGCCAAGCCGCCTATGATGCCAGCTCGGCCCTCCAGAGCAACGTTCAGGTTAGTTGGTTGCCGCTTGTTCTGTTAGGATATGCTACCTGAAGAGTCTTTCCGAAAATCTTTGCATCTGCACACCCACTAGGTGCGTCGATTGAATTCTTGGACTAGTGGGGGCACGCTGAGTGCACCCACTGGGTGTAGTCCCCGAGACTACGGTGGACTGCTGGCGGTCGACTGTAGTCTTAGTATTTTGTCGAATGTATAGTTTGTCTCTTCCACTCGATCTGGTCGAGTGGGATCAGAACCGGTGGGGGCACGCTGAGTGCACCCACTGGGTGTAGTCCCCGAGACTACGGTGGACTGCTGGCAGTCGACTGTAGTCTGGGTTCTTTCTCTCTTTTTTTTGGACTCGACTTCGGCGGGCCGGTCGAGTGGGGTCAGAACCGGTGGGGGCACGCTAAGTGCACCCACTGGGTGTAGTCCCCGAGGCTATGGTGGACTGCTGGCAGTCGACCGTAGTCTTAGTATTTATTGCCTTTGTTGTTTTTCGCTGTAAAATAACTTCTCCCCTTTGACTTCGGAAATCTTGCGATCTTGGAGCTCGCTTTGCTGACTTGGAGAAGCAGCAGATTCAACTGAACCTTGATCTGGAGCTGGCCAGGACAGAGCTGCAAAAGGCCAGAGACGGCGCCGCAGGTAAGACTATTTTGTCGACTGGTTAGTTTTAGGCTTGAGTACACTTCTGCTATTTCCGAATCAATCATCATTTCTTTGCAGAAAAACTGAGAGAAGCTCTGGCGAAAAAGGATCAGGACTTGGTTGCTGCCCGTAAGGAGGCTGACGACAAGACCGCTCTGGCCGAACAGAAGCTGTCTTCGGTCGGCCAGTTAGAAGAAGAGAATACCAGGCTGAAGACTGCTCTGAATGAAGCCAACAGGGAGTGTACACGCTGGAAGAAGGATAACCTCAACCTGAACGAAAAGATGGAAGGCATTGCTCGCAGGAGGGACGATCTGGAGAGCTACTTAAGGAGCCTTGCCAAGAAGTTGTATATCAAGCTTGAAGGTGCACATTTAGTTCCGAATGATTTTTTTTGTGTCGACTCAGTGTATGAAAATTGACTTATCCTTGGATCGTGAATGCAGAGTTTTGCCAGAACTTTGAAGAGGAGACTGGGCGGATCGAACCAGGTTTGGATCCAATCAACTCTCCCGTGAAAGATGAAGCTGCCATGAATTTGCTCCGACTGGAATCTCGCATTGACGGTGCCGTGGACTACTTGGCTCGACTGAAGGTCGCCATGTCACGGATCGACCCGGCACTTTGGCCAGAGGCTACGCTCCGAAATGATCTCGAGTCTCTGATGGCTCGTCTTAACGGAATCCCTGACCGAGTGCAAGAGTGGAAGAAGTCTTCTGCTCGGTGCGGCGCTGATGTGGCTCTGTCTTTGGTTCGTGTCCACTGCAAGGAGGTGCGACAAGACAAGTTGGCAGGAATCAAGGTCGCCAACACCCAGAAGCATGACTTTTGAACCTTTATGGAGACTTTCATCGCTGCAGCCACTCGGATAGCCGACGGCGTCGACCTGGATGAGTTCATCGAGCCTGCCAGCCCTCCTCCCGCGGAGTGAACAAACTCTTATGTCCCACCTTAAATTTTCCTCGGAATGCCGAGTGGTTTTTGTAACCATTAAACTTTTTCGGGTCGCATGCCCGAGTACCTCGATCCATGATCCAAAACCTTTAGGATTTTATCTGAACTTGGTTTGCCGTTGAATATCTTTATGAATCTCCTGCTGAGTGAACCCAACCTTTATTCGAGACAACTTTCTGTATTCGCAGCACAGCTCTGAAGGAGGGGGAAGTAGTCAACCCATGCCTTGTATTTGTGGCGAAGCTCCCCAGGGGCGGGCGGCGGTCGACCTACACCCTGTTACTGCAGAGTGGGACGGAGCGCACATTGTATTTGTGGCGAAGCTCTCTAGGAGAAGGGTGGCAGTCGACCTGCCCCTCGTCGTCCTTGAGGATTGAGATGTGTTTGGGAGAACTTAGGCGAGTACTGGACTGCAGCTAAGCCCCCGAGTGGGAGGATTGCTCTCCACTCGGTAGGGTTTTTTCAAACTTAGGCGAGTGCTTGACTGCAGCTAAGTCTCTAGGTGGGAGAACTTAGGCGAGTACTGGACTGCAGCTAAGCCCCCGAGTGGGAGGATTGCTCTCCACTCGGTAGGGTTTTTTTCAAACTTAGGCGAGTGCTTGACTGCAGCTAAGTCTCTAGGTGGGAGAACTTAGGCGAGTACTGGACTGCAGCTAAGCCGCCGAGTGGGAGGATTGCTCTCCACTCGGGTGGATTTTTCAAACTTAGGTGAGTGCCTGACTGCAGCTAAGTCTCTGAGTGGGAGAACTTAGGCAAGTACTGGACTGCAGCTAAGCCCCCGAGTGGGAGGATTGCTCTCCACTCGGTAGGATTTTTTCAAACTTAGGCGAGTGCCTGACTACAGCTAAGTCTCTAAGTGGGAGAACTTAGGCGAGTGCTGGACTGCAGCTAAGCCCCCGAGTGGGAGGATTGCTCTCCACTCGGTAGGATTTTTTTCAAACTTAGGCGAAACGGATTCGCAGCTAAGCCCCCGAGTGGGAGGCTGGCTCGCCACTCGGTAGGATTTTTTTCAAACTTAGGCTAAACGGATTCACAGCTAAGCCCCCCGAGTGGGAGGCTGGCTCGCCACTCGGTAGGAAACTATTTTTACAAACTTAGGCGAAGCGGATTCGCAGCTAAACCACCCACTTGGGGATTTCTTACGCAAACAAAAAACAATAATAATCACTGGGAAAATTATAATGCTCTTGTCTTTGATAAATAAACTACAGGAGTTTTTCTTATTACATCTCATACGAGTGAGAATTTAGGTATAAAAGGGGCGGAGTAGCTCCGCCTTCCAGGCTCGTGGCTCATCGATCTGGCGATCGATATTGTAAAGATGATACGCTCCATTGTGGAGGACTTTGGTGACGATGAAGGGGCCTTCCCAAGTAGGAGCGAGCTTGTGTGGTTTCTGTTGATCCACTCGGAGGACCAAATCTCCTCTTGGAAGGCTCGACTCTTCACATTTCTGGCATGGAACCGACGTAAGTCTTGCTGATAAATGGTCGATCGGATCATAGCCATTTCTCTTTCTTCTTCCAGGAGGTCGACTGCGTCTTGCCGGGCTTGTTCTGCTTCATCTTCGGTGTAAAGCTCGACTCAGGGTGCATTGTGAAGTAGATCACTCGGCAGGACTGCTTCCGCTCCGTAAACCAGAAAGAACGGGGTTCTTCTAGTCGACCTATTCGGGGTGGTCCTCAATCCCCACAGAACTGACGGAAGCTCATCGACCCATGCACCTGCTGCGTGCTTGAGATCACGCATCAGCCGAGGTTTTAGTCCTTTGAGAATCAGACCATTTGCCCTTTCTGCTTGCCCATTCGACTGGGGGTGGGCGACCGATGCGTAGTCGACTCATGTGCCTTGAGAGGCGCAAAAAGCTCTAAACTTGTCTGAATCAAAGTTTGACCCATTGTCAGTGATGATGCTATGCGGGACACCATATCTGAATGTTAACTCCCTAACGAAACTGATGGCAGTGCAAGCATCAAGATTCTTGATAGGCTTGGCTTCAATCCATTTGGTAAACTTGTCGACTGCCACAAGCACATGTGTGAAACTGCTCCTGCCTGTTCTCAATGGACCAACCATATCCATCCCCCAAACAGCGAAGGGCCAGACGAGTGGAATGGTCTTCAGGGCTGATGCGGGTTTGTGCAACATGTTGGAGTAGAACTGGCACCCTTCACACTTGTCGACTATCTCTTTTGCCATTTCATTTGCTCTTGGCCAGTAAAAACCCGCTCGGTATTCTTTAGCCACAATGGTCCGAGAGGACGCATGGTGACCACAGGTCCCCGAGTGGATCTCATCAAGGATTATCTGACCTTCTTCTGGTGTTATACACTTCTGACCGACTCCAGTCACGCTTTCTCTATACAACTGTCCCTTTATGACTGTGAAGGCCTTGGATCGATGGACGATCTGTCGAGCCTCTTCCTCGTCATCCAGCAGTTCCTTCCTTAGGATATACGCGATGTACGGTATCGTCCAGTCGGCGGTGATTGCCAAGACTTCCATGATTAGGTCGACCACCGCTGGAATTTCGACTTCAGTCGGATCCGTGGCACTCTTTGGCTGCGGGACTTCATCTGTAAAAGGATCTTCTTGGACTGACGGCGAGTGGATGTGTTCCAAAAACACATTGCTGGGGATGGCTTCTCTCTTGGAGCCTATCTTTGCCAAATCATCAGCTGCTTGATTTTTCAGTCGGGGGATGTGATGAAGCTCTAATCCCTCGAATTTCTTCTCTAACTTTCTTACTACATTACAATAACCGGTCATAGCTGGACTTCTGACGTCCCACTCCTTCATCACCTGATTAACCACCAAATCTGAGTCGCCATAGACCATGAGGCGACGGACGCCGAGTGAAATGGCCATGCGCAACCCATACAAAAGTGCTTCATATTCTGCTTCATTATTGGAGGAATCGAAGTGAATCTGGAGAACATATCTGAGCTTATCTCCTCGGGGGGAAACCAATACTACCCCAGCACTAGAACCATTCAGCATCTTAGATCCATCGAAGAACATGGTCCAGTGCTCCGAGTGAACTTGAGTCGGAAGTTGTTGTTCAATCCACTCGGCGACGAAATCTGCAATTGCTTGGGACTTGATAGCTTTCTTTGCCTCAAACTTGATATCTAGGGGAAGGAGTTCAATCGCCCATTTGGCCACTCGACTAGTTGCATCTCTGTTGTGCAAGATCTCTGACAACGGAGCGTCGCTGACGACTGTAATGGAATGATCAGAGAAGTAGTGGACAACTTTCTTTGTAGTCATGTAAATCCCATATACGAGCTTCTGATAATGAGGGTATCTTTGCTTCGATGGGGTCAAGACTTCAGAAATATAATATACTGGGCGCTTAACTTTGAAGGCCTTTCCTTCTTCTTCCCGCTCGACCGTAAGTACTGTACTGACAACTCGTCCTGTGGCTGCAATGTAAAGCAGTAAAGGCTCCTTGCTGATTGGGGCAGCAAGCACCAGCTGGGTGGAGGGCAGAGCTTTGAGCTCTGCAAATGCTGCATGTGCTTCCGAAGTCCACTCGAACTTGTCAGACTTCTTCATCAGTCGGTAAAGAGGCAATGCCTTTTCACCGAGACGAGAGATGAATCGACTCAAAGCGGCCAAGCAACCTGTAAGCTTCTGGATGTCATGCACATGCACAGGACGCTTCATCCGGAGTATAGTACCAATTTTTTCAGGATTGGCGTCGATTCCCCGTTCGGAAATGAGAAAACCAAGTAGCTTTCCGCCTGGAACTCCGAATGTGCACTTTGATGGATTGAGCTTGATATCATACCTCCTGAGGTTGGCAAAGGTTTCAGCAAGGTCAGTCAGCAGGTCGGAACCCTTCCGTGACTTAACCACAATATCATCCATGTATGCCTCCACATTCCGAGTGATTTGGGTGAGTAAACACTTCCGAATCATCCTCATGAATGTGGCTCCGACATTCTTGAGGCCGAATGGCATGGTAACATAGCAGAAGCACCCGAATGGGGTGATGAAAGCTGTTTTAATCTCATCAGATCCATACAGACGGATCTGATGGTACCCGGAATAGGCGTCTAGAAAAGACAGTCGCTCACATCCTGCAGTCGAGTCGACTATCTGGTCGATGCGGGGGAGAGGAAAATGATCTTTCGGGTAGGCCCGATTGATATGTTTAAAGTCAATCCACATGTGAAGTGACTTATCCTTCTTGGGAACCATGACAACATTGGCGAGCCACTCGGAGTGGTAGATTTCTCGGATAAACTCTGCCGCTAAAAGCCGAGCTACCTCTTCGTCAATAGCCTTTCTCTTCTGGATGGTGGACCGTTGGAGATGTTCCTTGACAGGTTTTACTTTTGAGTCGACTCTTAGGCGGTGCTCAGCCAGCTCCCTGGGAACACCCGGCATGTCAGAGGGGTTCCATGCGAAGATGTCCCAGTTCTCACAGAGGAACTGGATGAGCGCTTCTTCCTATTTGGAGTCGAGCGTCGTTGAGACGTGAGTCGGAGCAGCATTGGGATCGGTCGGGTGAATCTGAACTGGCTTCATTTCACCGGACGACTGAAAAGCTGATTCTAAAGCAGGCTTCTTGGCTCGTAGTAACTCACTCGGATCAGCAGTCTTCTGGTACTCTTGCAGCTCGACCACTGCCATCTGAGCATCAGCAATCTTTGAGCCTTTCTGAAAACACTCTTCTGCTTTCTTCCGATTGCATGTAATGGTGATCACACCTTTGGGACCAGGCATCTTCAATTTGAGATACACATAACACGGTCGGGCCATGAAGCGTGCATAAGCCGGCCTGCCCAAAATAGCGTGATAGGCACTCTGGAAGTCTACAACTTCAAATGTCAACTTCTCTTTCCGGTAATTCTTGGAATCACCAAAAACCACATCAAGGGCAATCTGGCCGAGTGATTCAGCCTTCTTCCCAGGAATGACTCCATGGAAACTCATGTTGCTGGCGCTGAGTCTGGACATCGGAATGCCCATCCCTTTCAATGTCTCTGCATACAATATGTTCAAACCACTGCCACCATCTATTAGGACTTTGGTCAGTCGAGTGCCTTCAACCACTGGGTCGACCACCAGAGCTTGCCTCCCAGGGGTGGCAATATGCGTTGGGTGATCGGACTGGTCGAACGTGATGGCAGTCTGGGACCATTTCAGATAACTTGGTGTCGCCGGAGCAACCATATTCACCTCTCGATTGATGACTTTCAGTCGACTTTTGCTCTCAACATCAGCAAAAATCACCAAGGTGGAATTGACTTGAGGGTATCCGTCGTCACTGTCCTCTTTGTCCTCGACTCTGTCCGACTCCTTTTCCTTACCCTTGGGTTGCTTACCCTGCAACTGTTGGATCAAGAGTCGACACTGTCGAGTGGTATGTTTCGGGTAAATGAAATTACCCTCTTCATCTTTCTTCGTGTGGACGAGACATGGCAAGTCCAACACATCATTTCCGTCCTGGTCTTTAACCTTTTTGGGGTTCCAAGGCCCTTTAGGTTTCCCTTTAAACTTTCCCTGAGTTACGGCCAAGGCTTCCCCGGGAGCAACTGGCTCGGCTTTCCGCTTCTGTTTCCGATTGGAATTCCCTCCAGTTTCTTGGGCGACTGACTTCAGCTTGCCGCTCCGGAGTCGATCCTCATCTTCACCATTAGCGTACTTGGTGGCAATCTCCATCATCCGATTCAGGGACATCTCTACGGTTCGACCGAATTTCAAGCTCATTTCTCTGTACTTGACGCCCTCCTTGAAAGCACAAACCGCTTGGTGGTCAGGCACATTCTCCACCGAGTGATGTAACGTGATCCACCTCTGGATGTAATCCCTCAAAGTTTCATTTGGTTTCTGTACACAAGACCGCAGTTCCGCCAGCCCTGTCGGTCGCTTGCACGTGCCTTCGAATGTGGTGACGAACACTCGAGAGATATCCTCCCAAGTGTAAATGCTGCTAGGCGCCAAATGGTTCAGCCACGCTTTGGCCGAGCCCTCTAACATGAGAGGCAGGTGCTTCATGGCCACTTCATCATTGCCGCCGCCGATCTGGACGGCCACTCGGTAATCTTCAAGCCAAGTATCGGGCTTGGACTCGCTAGTGAACTTACTGACTCCAGTCGCCAACCTGAAGTTGGGAGGAATCACAGTGGCGCTGATGGCTCAACTAAAGCACACTGGCCCCGATACATGCACTCTGCTATTGGTAGGGGCATCTTTGTCGTGACCTTCTCGGTGAGCCCTGTTCCGATCGACCAAACCTTGGACGAGAATGGATCTCGCGTCAAAACCTGGCCCTCTGGGGTCGACTGAAACCCTTCGCCCACCACTATGAGTGCGCCTGTCATCCTGCTGGCGAGGCACATACGAACCGCTCCTCGGGGGAGGCGTGGGCACTCGACGCCGACCGTCATGACCGACTCGGTGTTCATACTGTTCATGGTTCCCATACTGGTCACGCTGGTCCCCTCGTCCCTCACGCTTCGGGGGCGATCTCGGGCTGTGAGCCGACTGGACTGTGTCCGCGGCAACGGATCTGCTGTGAATCCTGTTCCGCGACTGAGAAACAGCGGAATTCTGATCTCCTGCTGCCCGGAGCAACGCTCTGATCTGCAGCAAGCCTCTGCCAGCCTCCGACTGGGAAGCCTGAATCGACTCCGCTATGCGGGCTGCAGCTACTAAATTCTGAATCGGAGTTCGATATACCTGCGGGGGCGGGAAAAGCTGACGTCAACTGGATTTGGGAACCCGTTGTCGTGCCCGCTCGTCGAGTGCTCGCTGGAGGTTTTCCAATCGAGCACGCTCGGCCAAATTTGTCAGGCGCGCGTCCTCCAAGGCGCGAGCCTCGGGGGTTTCTCCAATGATAGGAGTGTGTAGTGCATCCATGTTCCGGCGGCGAAGTTCTTCCCTCTACAGCGACGTGAGAGGCTCGGGAAGATATTCCTCATGGGGACGCGACGGGTCGCCTCCGCCCGTGCCTCCGTCGGTGCGGGGAAAACCGGGAGGGCTGGGTGGTCCATCGGCCATCAGAACCTCCGCCGCCGAATCGCTGCTACCGCACTCGGATGCGGTCTCTGCGGAGCCAGTCGACAGATCGAACAGGCCGTAGAGGGATTCGTCGGGCTCGATCGCCGCGACTTGAGGGATGGCCGACTGACGGGCCACCGGATGTCTCACCCATCGCTGAAGTCTCGACCGATCGGAGCGCTTGCGCCGGCGGGAAACGGGGAAGGAGGACAGCACAGGAGCCTACCGGTAAGGGGTCGACGGTTGCCGCAGGAGAACGCCGCGGACGCACGCGCGAAAGTGCGTTGCCCCGCGGACAGGGAGTGCGTCCACGTCGAGTGGAGCCTCCTGAAGCCATGCGGAATCGTCGACGATGAACGTGAGCGCGCCGAGACGGATCTCGCGGCCCTCCACCAAAACTCCGTCGAAAACCATGATGATTCGGGTCGGAAAAGATCGCAACTCCTCCAACAAAACGCTAAAACACCGGCCCCAAGGTGGGCGCCAACTGTCGTGGTTCTAAGCCTGACAGTGATGTAGGGGGGTACGTATGAAGAGGCAGGATCTTAGCTGTGGAGAAGTTGTAAGCACGCAAGGTTTACGAGTTCAGGCCCTTCTCGGAGGAAGTAATAGCCCTATGTCTCGTAGCCCGGAGGCGGTCGACTGGATTATGCGTGTATGAGTTACAGAGGTGCGAACCCTTGTCTCGGAGGGGGGTGGCTTATATAGAGTGCGCCAGGCCCCCGGCCAGCCCACGTTACCAAGGGTTCAATGTTTATTAAGGCGAGGCGTTACTGGTAACGCTAGTAATAAAGTGCTATCATGACCATAAAAAGCTATTTAACGACCGACCGTTAGCGTGCGGAGTGACTTTAGGTCTTCTGGTCGTCGAGTGGTTGGATCTTGGTCGAGTGATTGCTTCTTGGTCGAGTGTCTTCGAGTCTGTCGAGTGTCTTCGAGTCTGTCGAGTGGAACACCTTCAAGTCGATTGAAAGGTGATTTCTTCTAGAGATGTCCTCGGATAGGGTAGGTAGGACAGGTCCATGACCCTACCCTAGGTACATAGCTTCATCAGCGTGTTTTCAACGAAATCCCTATATCAGGCGATTTTGGCCACTCCCGGACCGGAGGAACTAAACTTATTGTGGGAGATCAAACTGTCGCTGAAGATTCGTATCTTACTTTGGAAATGGGTTCGTGGCCGCCTACCTTTGGGTACGAAAGTGCTTAAACACAACGGCCCTAGTGATGGGCTATGCCCCTTTTGCGACGTACCAGAGGACTTCAACCACATATTCTTCTTATGCCCGGCAGCTATTTGCCTGTAGAGTTGTTTTCGGGATGTGGTGGGAGGCATTTGGTGCCATGACAATCTCCCGGAGATGTTCCGGGAGGTGCTTAGCTTCACATGCGCGATGCGCCCTTTCCTTTGGGTAGCGATGGGGGCCCTCGCATGGACCTTATAGAATGTTCGCAATAAACTTGTGATTGAGCTTGTGATTCCATTACGTGCGACTGATGCAATCTACAAAATTTGTGGCTTCTTGCAGCTATGGAGACTGCTTAGCAAGCGGCACGGTCGAAACAACATCGACTTGATCATCGCAGGCCTTCGTTCCACTGCTGGATCCATCGCTCCACCGCCTCCTCCGCCCCCATCCGGATTAGTTAGCATCCTTTTATTCAGGGGCGTTGTGTTGTTCCCCAGCAAGACTTACTTTGAACCTGTTGATCTTCTTCTTTTTCTTTCTTTGCTGTTGAACCTTGAACCTGGAACCTTTCTTGTGGATGGATGTTGGTGCAGTTGTTTTTATAATATAAAGTGAGGGAAACCCATTTTCGTCAAATTGCGGCAACTCAAAATATATTGCCATGGAAACTTAAAATATGTTGCCATGTGAACTCAAATTTTGTTTCCATGGCAAATTAAATTATTTATTGCCATTGCAAAGAACATACAGTATTTTGCCATGGTGACTTGAAATATGTTGCCAAGTTAAGTCAATTTCTCTTGCCATGTCAAATTAAATTATGTCGCTCCATGGAAAAAACCATAATGTGTTGCCATGGTAGCTCCATAATTTTGGAACAACAACATGCCCAGAATTATTTTTTTTTGCAAAATCTTATTATATGCCATGGTAGCGGACCATTGCAATTTTATTTTTTCTGTAGGTACTTTGGTTTTTGTAGTGGATCATGTGACAAACAAAATAGCACAGAGATAAGGGTTCGCGCTGGGAAGCGTTCGTTCTGGGAACCCTTCAAATCTGACGTTCGCTCGGTACAGGTTCCCAGATCGAACGCTTTAGTTCGATCGATGGATCGCTCCCAGGAACGACGTTCGGTCTGCATACAATGCAAGCCTCCTGATAAAATTTGTAGCAAAGTTCTTTCATATTTCTGACGAAGTGCAGACCCATTATTCAGAAATTTCTTCACTATTGCAAAAACAAATGTGTTTCTAAAGTATCCAAGACTGGTCTTGTTCTAAAGGGCTTGACGCCATGAGTTCAAATATGTAAAAAGTTTCAAAAACGCAATTTTGGTTTTAAAAATATGAACCATCTAAATTGTCAAAAGAAAATGAAAATGTGTTTCGATCGGCATGCAGCCTGCTCGTGTACGGGTATATCCTCCCGATCAGGCCACACCCAACGGTGCGGTTTAGTGGCCGTTTCTCATTGAATATATCCCCCCGATCGCCACGTACTGCTGTTGAGCCGATGCAGTTTTTTTTCCATACCATGCGTGCGTGCGTATATCCGTCCACCGTCTGATTTAATCCTCATCTTATCTACCGTCAAAAAGATAATCCTCATCTTATCCATTGAGATTAGTATCCAAGGACTCCTAACTATATAGTATATATATACACGAGCCAAACCAGCCTGCCCTTCAATAAACGACGTGCGACTTGATTACCACTGATCTGAAGCTAGGTTCTAGAGAGAAGTTATGGCCATCAGCGGGGCTATGCCGAAATCCGACGGCGACAAAAATTACCCCGGAAATATGACGGTGTTCGTCTTCCTCGCGTGCCTCGTTGCCTCGTCCGGCGGTCTCATCTTCGGCTACGATATCGGCATTTCGGGTAAGTCAATTCCACTCCACTATCCATCCGTCAGTCACATGTCACGGGCGTATAGATTAACCTAAGTTCAATCTTTTGATCGTGTGCTAGGCGGCGTGACGTCTATGGATCCATTTTTGATCCGCTTCTTCCCGTCGGTGTACGCCAAGGAGCAGGAGGTGGTGGACACGAACCAGTACTGCAAATTCGACAGCGTGCTGCTCACCCTCTTCACCTCGTCGCTCTACCTCGCGGCCCTCGTCGCCTCCCTCTTCGCGTCCATCGTCACCCGGAAGCTCGGCCGCAGAGCCACCATGCTCGGCGGCGGCGTCGTCTTCCTCGTCGGCGCCGTCCTTAATGGCTTCGCCATGAACATAGCCATGCTCATCATCGGTCGGATCCTCCTCGGCATCGGCGTCGGGTTCAGCAACCAGGTACGTGCGTGCTTGATCTGTTGTTGAGGTAATGTTGCTTCGTTAGTCCGTTATAGGTAGACTAGTCCGTGCATCCGTGGGTGCGTGATCGATTCAAGTTAGAATGGTTCGTCGATTGATTCATAGGTCGACGGATTGTACAGTTTACTACTAGCTAGCTAGACCGATCGAACTGATCTATTTCTTCCGGCGACTCGATCGGCGCGTACGTTACGTGCGTCGCGCTAGATACGCGTGCATGCATATGCATGCATGCGTGCAGGTTGGCCCGAGTAATTTGCAAGCCAAGTCGATAGTTTCTTTTATTAACGGACTAGTTTTATTTTGAGTCCTGCTAGTTCGTTTGCATATATCTCTCATCTGATAGTTGGTTGCCCGATTGAATCTTTTTTCTTTAGAAAATAATAAAGAGGATTGCATTAGATGCGTAATATGTTGATCGAGATGATGATAGTAGCCAGAGGATTGCATGCATGCATGGGTCGATCGGATCGGAAGGAATTTATTTATCTTGCAGGTAGATTAGATCGGATAGATTTGGACGTGCATGCTGGCCGGATACTCGCTACTTAGTTTGTTAGTAAGTTGGTGTGCATGGATCTAGTTTGTTGAACAGAAATCCTATTCTTAATAACTCCATGCCTGCCCAGTGAGATAATCCTATTCTTGGTTTGCTAGTATTTTGTCCCATTTTTACGCATTTGTGGCCGCTGGCCGGTCGGTGTTTTTTTTTATGTATGCATGGTTTTGGAATCTTTGGCGGTCCATTGTTTAGATTTCTACGATCACGCGTAAAAATTTAAACGGAACTATCTTCGTTATGTTGTGGAGCATTATTATTCTTCAAGAGGAACTATGTTTATATAATATCGTAAAAAAAAGTGTCATTATTACATTACATAGTATAAATCTCTGATATACGTATATGTGGACACCGGTAGATTTTGTCATGGCTGTCGTTACACTACATGTTGTTCACATGCATGCATGTTTGTCTGTTGTTGATGGATGTGCAGGCTGTTCCACTATACCTATCTGAGATGGCGCCGGCCAAGATGCGGGGCATGCTCAACATCAGCTTCCAGCTCATGATCACTGTGGGGATCCTCGCCGCCAACCTCATCAACTACTTCACCGCCAAGATCTCCGGCGGCTGGGGCTGGCGCATCAGCCTGGGCCTCGCCGCCGTGCCCGCCATCATCATGGCCGGCGGCTCCCTCTTCCTCCCCGACACGCCCAACTCCCTAGTCGCCCGCGGCAAGGAGGAGGAGGCGCGCGCCATGCTCCGACGCATCCGGGGCACCCACGACATCGGCCTCGAGTATGACGACCTCGTGGCCGCCAGCAAGGCTTCCAAGGCCATCGAGAACCCGTGGAAGACGCTCCTCGAGCGCCGGTACCGGCCGCAGCTCGCCATGGCAATCCTCATCCCCACGCTGCAGCAGCTCACCGGCATCAACGTCGTCATGTTCTATGCCCCTGTGCTGTTCAAGACCATCGGCTTCGGCGGCACCGCCTCGCTCATGTCCTCCGTCATCAGCGGTGGCGTCAACATGCTCGCCACCTTCGTCTCCATTGCCACAGTTGACCGCCTTGGCCGCCGCAAGCTACTCCTCGAAGGCGGCTGCCAGATGATCCTTGCCCAGGTACACTCACTTATACACAAGTAGCGTACATACACGTAGCTACAATTCATTGATGAACTTGACATGACACAGTTTAATTATATGAATGACTTGCAGTTTGTGCTTGGGACGCTGATCTGGATCAAGTTCGGCACAGACGGCGTGGCCACCATCTCGAGGTCGTACGCCATCGGCGTCGTGTTCTGCATCTGCGTCTTCGTGTCGGCCTTCGCGTGGTCGTGGGGCCCGCTGGGGTGGCTGGTGCCGAGTGAGATCTTCCCGTTGGAGATCCGGTCGGCGGCGCAGAGCATGGTGGTGGTCTGCAACATGGCCTTCACCTTCATCATCGCGCAGATCTTCCTCATGATGCTCTGCCGCCTCAAGTTCGGCCTCTTCTACTTCTTCGGCGCCTGCGAGCTCCTCATGACCTCCTTCGTCTACTTCTTCCTCCCCGAGACCAAGGGCATCCCCATCGAGGAGATGGACCGGATCTGGGCCACACATTGGTACTGGAAGCGCTTCGTCGAGGGCAATGGCGGACGCCGCAATGTCCAGTTGTCATCATCCAACGCCGTATGACCAACATCGATCGACTAGCTTGGTCCCATCATAGTTTTGGTTTATCTCCTTTAGCTAGCTAGAGCCCTCTTGGCTAGAGAGTAGAGACTGTTATTTATCATAGAGTTAATTAATTAGTTTTGGGAAAACTCAGTTAATTACGTGGATTAGTGCTGATGCGTAGCTGGAGAGATGACTCGACATTGTACTACTGCTGCCCTCATTCACATTGAGATTGAAGAGCATCGATTTAGCACGTACAAATCCATGCAGCAAAATTGTTCCATCGGACGCAGGAAATTATATGACCTTCTCTTTTTTTTCAAGTACATGCAAGAGCATTGCATGTCTTTTCCATTAAGAAGAATAAGGAGGAGGTTTTAGTACAAGGATCATTACAGAGAAAAAAATTATATGAGACCAGGTCTCACGGTTAGCAGGTGAGACCCGTCCTGATGGATGACACGTGGCATTCATAAATCACAAAGCATCTAATCTTTCTCCCCCCTGATTTTAAGTGGGGGGTGGGGGGTGCTTTGTGATTTGTAAATGTCATATGTCATCCATCAAGATGGGTCTCACGTGAGACCTGTTCTCATAGAATTATTTTCCTCATTACAGAGGCAAAGCCACCATGTAGGAGCGTAGCTCGCGGCGCATTTTGGTGGATTTGAAAGGGTAAAGACATGCTAGTGACGTCTGAAGTTACAGTTTGGAGAAGAGGACATGTTACAGTGTTTCTTTCATGTTTCTTACAGTAGCACACAGAACGATGTACAGTAGTAGTTCTCTAGCAGAAACACACCACACCAATCAAGATGAAAGAACAGAAAAATAGTGAACTGAAACACGCGTGTACTACGATTTAAACATCACCAGTGGCGTTGTTAGGCGGGTGCGGCCTCTGGCCAGCTGACGACCCCGAGGTGGGTGAGCAACGCCCACAGCAGCGTTATCAGCTCGCCGCCCCGCGCAATGGCCTCGGCATGAGCGTCGACGTTGTCCGAGGGGGCGGCGTAGAGGATCATCTCAGACCAGAAGTCAGCGAGGACCTCCCAGGCCGCCTCTTCGCCTTCCACCGCCGCCAGCTCCACCAGCTTCTTGCCGAGCTCCGCGCCATCCTTGAGCACGTAGTGCGCCTCTTCAGACTCGGCGTTCAGCGCCTGGACCAGCGCTTCGGGATTCGACGCCGCCGCCCTTGCGCCGCCGGCTGCCGCTATAGCGCGCTTGCCTTTCTTCTGGACGGCCTTGTACAAGCTCTTGCACCACTCGTTGTCGTCGGGGAGTAGCTCGGGGGTGTAGATCACCAAGTAAGCGCGATAGCACGACAAGTGTGTGGCAGCGATTTTATGAGCAGAGTCAGCCTGCTGCGGCGGCTCTGATCTCCTCACTTCCATGATGCTTGTTGCAATGTGGGCCACGAGCATGGTATCAGCTACACCTTTGATGCCATTGGATGCCGATAGGGGGTTGTTGCTGCCGGTCTGCAGATATAGCCTTGTGCACAGGGATGCCACGCCATTGCTTCGGTTCTTCCAATTGGGGCTCTTCAGTGGCTTGAGGACTGCGGTCTTCACCGCTGTTGGCACCTTCTTCCTGTCAAGCAGTGGGACGAGGCGTCGGAGAAGAGCCACTGGAGTTGTGGTTGGGTAGAGCGCCAATACTGAGCATTGGTTCATTTTGCCCACCCAATGATTTAGCAGCTTGCATTTTCTGCGCAGCACAAGACCAAGTAACTTTTTCTTCCAAGGTGATTGCTGCCAAGAAGAAGCATGCCTAACATAGCGGCAGATCAGGGATACTTTAGTCCAGTTAGAACAGATGTAACAAGCAATCTCCCGCACCTCAGCAAGCACAACTAGCGCCGAGAGTAAAAACAGAGGTACACAATATCGAAGAAAAGACTTCCATATTCTATCCGGTTTGAAGAACTGAAGAAAATACTTGCATATTCTTTCTGGTACGAAGGATGGCAATTCATGTAACAGTGCATCTGCCCCTGACGTGGCCATCCATACCGCAAAATCAGACAAGTTATGCTCAATAGATATAATAAGCTCCAACCCATGGTTAGGAGTGAAATAGATAAGCTCAAAATGGGCAGCCAACAGCTTGAATATGAGGTCGGGAGAGATGAATAATAATAATCATGAAGGAAAGAAAGCTCATATGCAATCATCCCAAGTGCTCTTTCATCGCCAACATCTTGGAGCAACACGTGTGGCAATAAGTTATGGGAGTTGGTGAAACCGATCTCAGCAATTGGATGCCTTGTAAATCGACATCTTTGTTAGGAATTAATCATGTTTAATTAATGGGATAATCTCCTTCTGTAACAAACGTGCGGTTAGTACTCCTTCCGTTTTTATTTAGTTCGCATATTAGCTTTGGTCAAAGTCAAGTTTTACAAACTTTGACCAAGTTTATATACAAAAATATTAAGATATATAATAACAAATCAACAACATTAGATTTATTATTAAATGTACTTTCACATCGTATAGATTTCTTAGGATAAATGTCTATATTGTTTTCTATAAACTTGATCAAACTTTACGAAGTTTGACTTCAGTCAACTCTAATATGCAGAGTAAATAAAAACGGAGGGAGTACGTGGTAACCGTCGCGTCCCTCTCTCCCGCCTGTTGCAAGGAACACGTCGTTCCGGATGCATCCCTTCGGGGCATATAAATTGTAAGGACATCATCATCAGTAATAGAGAGATTTCATTCGTTTTGTTTTCTATCACGTTATCAGCACGTCGCTCTCCGCTGAGAAAAACAACGCCGCAACAACAGATGGACCAAGGGGAAACACAAAGCATGTGTGTCCGACGACGGCGGCGCGGCAAGACGCTAGGCGCCATTGAGGACTGCAGGCCAAGCCACTGCCGACTGCGGGCGCGGACAGCGCGGCTGCTCGAAAGCGCTCACGTCGACAACACGGCCTCGGCATCATGGCGACGAGGCGTGCCCCGACACACACCGGCGTGTGTCCCGGCGACGACTCTCCGAGTCAAGGCGCTGGCGACTGTGAATAGACGGCACCTGTGGCAAGGCCAAGCCCGGCGAAAGGCGCGGCACTCTGGGAAATAGGAACACGGCGCGGCACCAGGCGTGATTCTGAAAGGGCCTCCGGCGTGGCATCGACCTCTCGTCGGCTGCAGTTGCAGAAAATCAGGAACAGCGGAACCTTATCTCTTTGGAGATTCTCAGTTCAGCCCTCATATTATATGCTAATATAATCCTGTATGAGTTTATGGTGTCTTTTCGATCGTCCACAGGTCAATGGATATCTGCAGTTTAGCAATTTGGCTTGCCGCATTTCACAATGAAGCCATCAGGCTCATACGATATGTTTCTGTAGCCTTCATACTTGCAATGCATAGCACTTTAATCATCTTGGTTAGCCCTCAGATGATTTAGCAGGTTTAGCAGATTCTGTAGCCTTCATAATTTAGCAGATTTGCAGTTGACAGCACTTTGGCCTGTCAACTGATTTGGCCACTGATTTGGCCTGTTCGTTTTCTGGCCTAGGACCATTATTTTCTCTTGTTTTTCTTTTCTGTTTTAGCTTCTAGCTATTTTACAGTAATATCTTGCATGTTACTGTATTTTAAAGCACATTTGTATATCAGCATATCTGATTAGGCAATTTGATGGTTGCCACATGTTGATGATACTTGCAAATTAATTGTGCATGATGATTTCATGCGGGATATGTTGGGAAATATCCAATAGAGAATTTTGCTGAGTTTGCCGTTGATGGTATCAATCATCGAATCTGGCCGATGTAAAGATTAACTTGACGGCCTGGGATCTCAGTTCCCACAGAACCACACCCGCTCAGGGGCTCCAGCTATAGTCGCTATAGCAAAGTATGTTGCATTGCACTTTACTGCACCATGATCTATAAAAATAGAGTATCTCGTACTCTAGAGCTCTTTTGAAGAGCAATATGATCAATATGTGGTGATTACGATGCTTGAAGTGCGTAGGAAATGGACGCTTGTACGACTCCATGAGTTGGAGTCTATGGTAGCATACAACTCTTATGTGCATCAAATCAAATAGTAGTTGAGATTCTGCAATATTGCAGTTCTGGATGTTGATCTCATCATGTAATGCTCTTTACTTTCAATCCTTCCATGAGGATTTGCGCTGAACAGTAACGTCAGCGGTAAATGAAATTTGAGTTGTGATGAGAGTCAAAGTAAGAGTGGATCTGAAAAAGGGCAAAAGTCATTTCAAGGAGAATGACAAGGCCAACAACTCTGATGGTTGCTATAGGTGTGGCTGTATAACTCGTTCGATTGCAAGAAAATGTGATACCTCCAAGCATTTGGTGGATAAATACATGCAATGAATTACAAGGGCAAAAGGCTCATGGGAACCAGTGTGAAGCTTGCTTCACTGGACATAGCAATAATTTCCCGATGGTTGAAAGTTCCTAGACGTACCTCGGGATGTGGGAACCAAGAGCATGCTCAGCAAAAGGAAGTTCCACTACTTAATGTCGATGACATGCTAGTGGACTTCGCTACCAGTGATATACAATATATGTATTTCTATATGAGTTCAATCATATCTTGAAATTGGTTTCTTTCTCTATAGAAGCCTATTGGAATAATCCAATTGAGAAGAAAATGTGTTAGTAGAAACTGGGCCTACTAACATGATACTAAGGGAGATTAAGTATTTCCAGACTCTTGAGAAGAGTAGTGGAAACATCATGACAATTGTTGGTCGTGATGGGATAATTATTGGTTCTGGTCAAGCCATAATTGCACTCCGTAAGGGTACTATATGATAATCATGGACGCATTCATGCATCAAGATTCTACTCGTACCTTGTTGAGTTTTAAGGATATTTCCAATGGTTTCTATGTTAAAACTCATATAATGAGTGAGGTTGGAAGCCTACTCATGACTCAACAGAAAGGATTTGAATGAAATCCTAGAGTAAATGCTTCTCTATATTGTGGATTGTATTATACATACATTAAATTGGATACGCATTTGCGTATAAGATAATTTTCTAGAATCTTGAGAAGTTCAAGATACGGCATGATTGGAAAATTATTGATGGTTCAATTGGACAAAATCTAACGGTGTGAATTATCCAAATTCATTGAATTATGTATGCACGATGTGTGCAAACTAGGAAACTGGTCGCAAGGCCATCTTATCTCATGAAAGAGGATGAGCCACTAGATTTCCTTGGATATAT